>NC_047172.1:2000540-2210540 GCF_009819705.1 Hippoglossus hippoglossus | reverse complement strand
TTGTGGTTAAACTGTAAAATATCAAACCTCAGTTACATTTCTTTGTCATGAGGGTTTGATAACGACCTATTTTTACGACCTAATTTAGATTTTGTTTTGCCAAAATTTGTTTCCTGGAGGTTTGAAAGTTTCTCTCTGAACCACAGATGAAATAAAACCAGTCACATCATAAATGTCCTGTGAGGTCACACATGGAGCCGTTTCTTTTTGCTTCAGACGGACGACAAGCAGGAGATAAACACACACATCGTCTCCCGTGGTGCAGATTGTCCTCTCTGCAGACAGGATGTGTCCACGCCTGCAGCGGAGTTCAGACACAGTGTGAGCGTGTGGTGCTGTACTGTACGTCTTTGTATCTCTGGCTGCCTTGTGGCCGATGTGTGTTATCAGCGGTGATTTTCTCAGAGGTCAGAGGCGAGGCTTTGTTCTACCTCGCTCTGACGCCAGCGACCCGTCAGCCGAGGCTTTGTTACAGTCGCTGCGGCTCTGAAAATGGCTCCTGTTGTTCTGCAGAAACTCTGAGAGCAGGAGATCAAACGTGTCTGTGAACGTGTCGATGATTCCTCTTTTCCACTTTGATATATTTCATACATTTCTGCTTTGAATGGATTTAACTCCAACTGTCGAGCAAACATGACGTCACATCACAACGAGGACGACAAGGCCGACAACAACGAGTTATCTGCAGCAACAATAATAAGAGATTGACTGAATGTTCACTGTGGACAAATGATGACGTGAAAACTCTGATAGGTGTTGAGGAGGAAGACGAAATTTAATGGATTCTTTCCTGACGCTTTTCACATCCTGTCACCAAGTTTCGTTATAACCTGCTCAGACGTTTTTATGTGATCTTGTTCACAAACAAACACTCAAGAACCACAACATGTGATTTGATGCACTGGCCTCAAAATGAATATGGAAACATGTATAATAACCAGTGCCTAATGTTTGTATTAGTCAGTGAGCTCACACACAGTTCTGTACGTGTAGGATCAGAAGGAGAAGCAGGCGTCAGTCTCTTATCTGAGCAGTAAATGTGAAGCCTGCAGGTCGAGTACACACGAGAGCAGATATGCTGCACGGAGGCCGACTGTTATCTGACATCGTTCAGCACTGAGGCTCCTGCAGAGGTGACTGAGCCGAGTCGAGGCCTCAGAAGGTGAGTGAGAAACGACGTCACGGTCCGAAGCTAAAAGAAGAAAAACAACGTGGTGACGTTTGTGTTCATTTCTGTTGCTTTTGGTTGATGATGCAAACATATGTGTCTACATTAGTTTTTGTGTCGGGATGAGTTTCATAACAATCAGCTACAGAGCGTTGATTCAGATGGTATAAAGATGGATGACAGGGCCACCCCCCAACAGTGAAGTGTATCGATCGCCTGGTGGCTAGCTGCAGTACAGGTCATGAATCCTGCCTCCTCCACGTTAGAGGTTTTAAGTTTTGTTTTAATTAGTTATTTGATGCTATAACAATGGGATGAAATGTCAGCAGCTGAGAATGACTCGTGATTGGTCGAGCACGTGTCAGCGTTCGTGTCGGGGATATAATTTAGCCTCATCTCTCGATGGTGTTTATCGTCCATCTTTATTTACAGTCTGTGATAAAAATGGACGACATGACGGCTGAAGCCAAATTGTCTCAATCGCCCCCTGGTGGCTGGCTCTGGTAATGTTCATAAATCCCACCAAGAGTGGATCCTTGTTTGAACTGAAATCACCAAATGTGATGAAGACACTGAAATACAAACAGTTATGGGATGTTTCATTCTATTGAAATGAAGAAAATACACACACGAACAAAGATAAAGACTAAGGTAAAATATTAATAGATAATAGATGTTTATTGTTTTAGAGTCTGTATTTAACTTTCTGTCCTTGATCAAAGTTTTACAACGAGTTCATTCTAACGAACCAGCAGCTTATCAGGACGAAACCTTTATTAGCTGTTACAGTCTTTACCTGATTGGCTGCAGGTGATGTCACATTTCAAAGGCTTGTCATTGAGGAAGTGAAAAGTCCCAAACAGACGATAAGAGACGAGGACTCTGTGACCTACATGTGGGCTCAGTCTAATCGCTGCTGCTGGACTGGACACGGTGACAGTCACAGGTTGAGCTCAACCTTGTGATAACAACAGAGCGACGGCAGTTTTAAAGGGGAACAGACGACGACTGAACTTCAACCTGCAGAGACACAAGAGCTGTGGAAACACAAAGACGCTTTAACTGCAACACTGAGAAACAACTAATCACAAGGACACTCACTTTAAAATTGCCCAAAACACATCTTTATTATTTCTCACTTTAACAAACACATTCACAGATTAATATTGACTCAAGGTCATTAAAGCAACACTTTACTTTTTAACCTTAAAGCAGCAGCTTGACTAAAATGAGTTTAATGGTTGAGTGATTATGGAGAGTGTTTCTTCACCCTGAACGTCTGTTCTATGGAACTTTAGTGAGTGGGTTCGATCTCCTGTGAAAAGAACTGACTGAAGCTGTTTTCAGACACAAACTCCACAAAATGTCTGGAAATTTATATCCAGATATTCTGATATTCTGTAGTTAGTGTTTGTGGAACATGTGGGGAACATCCAGGCGAGGGGCGGAGCCTGTAGAGCAGCAGGGGCGGAGCCTGTAGAGCAGCAGGAGGCCGGACATGACGTATAAACTCTGCTGTGGAAAGATCAGTGTTGTTGTTTACAGCTCATCCACACCGGCGTTGGCCCTCATCACCAAAAGATCTGGAACCTCCTCGTTTTTCCAAATTGACGTCTTAGTGCTTAGAGCTTAGAGGTGTCATACCCCCCCCCCCCCCCCCCCCCCCCACTGCCCGGAGCCCTCCTCTGGTCTTTCACCAGACCTCCTCACGGCAGCTGATCTGACTGCAGCCTTTGACACTATCTCTCACCGTGTACTCCTCGACAGACTAGCCTCGATTGGCATCACCAACCTTGGATTGGTTTAAATCATACCTCTCCAACTCAAATCTTTCAAATCCCAGTCATTACTAATCACTACTGGTGTTCCTCAGGGTTCTGTCCTGGGGCCCCTTCTGTTTATCATCTACTTACTTCCCCTTGGCAATATCTTCAATAAATTTAACATAAATTTCCATTGCTATGCAGATGACACCCAGCTCTACCTTTCAACCAAAACCAGGGTCAGGGTTAGGGTTCTCTCTGCTGCCTACAGGAAATCAAGTCCTCGCTCTTCAGCAACGACCTCAAACTCAACAGTGATAAAAACCGATCACCATCTTTTTAAACTGTCATACTCAGTTTGTTTTCCATTTGGCCAACCTACATGTTTATTCACTGTTCATTATATTTATATTTTTGCTACATTATTTTTTGTTCTGTTTTTGTCTCTGCCTTTTAAATTGACCTTGAGTGCTGGGAAAGGCGCCTATTAATAAAATGGATTATAAAGCTCCTTATCATCAAAGGCAATATCATATGCCTCCCTTACTTTAAAGCACACAGACATTTAAGTTGCAGATTGAGAAAGATCAGTCCAAGACCGAAGAGTGACAACCTGCAGTAAACTGAACAAAGAAGAAGAAGAACCACAATTCAACATTGTAGCAAGATTAGAAAAAACAAAGCAAATCAAGCAAAATGATCAAATTTTTGAGGCAAGAGACTCTTGTGCCCATTGTGAACAAATATTTTCAGAAGTTCACTGCAGTACAGTGGTGCATGTTAGCTACAGAGGCTCATGACTCTGCTTTAATAGTGACACTGTCTGATATGATGAGAGAAATAGTGCAGACACTCACCACAACGGTTCTGAGGACTATCAAACCAGTGCTGGAAAAGGTCTTGCACAAGAGAGCTTCTCCAGTTTATCTACAAAACGCTTTGGAGAACATCAACATATTTCAGGGAGAGTCTCTCCTTAGAATATTTGCGGACGCTCTTGACATTCGAAAGGGCCAATGTAAGCATGCTGAAGAACTGACAGCACGAGTTGAGAAGGAAGTTTCAGAGAAGATCAGCTCCATTTCATCTGCGATCCTAAACTGCTCTGTTTGGCCCCCGGAGCCGGCTTTTTATGTCGATGGCTCCATATCCAACACAAAGTCCCTTCATCAAATTGTGTGTTGTGCTGCATTGTGTTTGAAAGAGCTGACTTTGAAGTCCTTGTGTTGCGGAGGGAAACCGTCTCAGCGCATGACGTACAAGATCTCTGAGCCCGGAGCCACTGAAGCTGTGACTAAGATTCTCCTCAACTGCTGCAAGACACTCGCAGATGATGTTCCACATCCTCCCACATGTGACAACTATGTGGAGGCTCACAATGCAGCAACTGATATTGTCAGTGACATTTGCAAGAACCTTCGTTGTGGGAGAAGCACAACAAAGCCTAATTTTGATATGAGATCAATTTTTAAAAAGACAGTAACGTTTATTGAAGGAAACATCACAGATGTCAACCAAGGAATACACAAACGCAGGTTTTCCAGAGTTGCCCAAAAACTATTTGCAAAAACGCTGTTAAACCTGAGGATAGCATTCAAGGAAAAAGGCTCAGAGTTCCTGGTGAGCCTCAAGAGCAATTCACAGCGGAAAACTGTTTCCAACTCTGCTCGTCCTACACGGAGAACCCGGTGGCCGACAATCATCTGTGTGAAAACGAAACAGTCTTCACATGATCTTGCAGCTTATGCCATCCAACATCTGGCAAACATTGACTCCACTGACATGAAGATAAAGTTTTCAAAGGAGCTGACCTATAGAATATATCATCATCTGGTTGGCCCAACATTTACCATGTTTGCAAAACACTGCAGATTTTCTGGAACTGTCATCACGGAATGCTTGAGCAAGGCGGACTTCAAACAGTCCGGCTTTCCTCCCAAGGTCCTGTACATCAAGACAGAGGACGCGGTGCAGAGGTTCGTGCAGCAGGTGCTACTCTGCATGAAGAACAACCTGTTTGAGAAAACAAATCACAACGAGACGCTGTCTGGTGTGATGGCCGACATTGAAGTCATCATCACAAACATGGTGAATGTAGAAGAAAACACCAGCACCGGATCAGGATCCTCCAGAATCAGCTTTTCGGGAAAATGCAAAGCTTTGTTTTCAGCGGTTGTTCCCACAATCATTCACAATAAGGTTGTGCTAGAAGACGATCTAGAACCTCTGAATAGTTTGGAGAACATGAACTTCATCATTACACTTTCTAAAAAGACACACAGAAAACTGAAGAAATTTAAAAAGCCCACAGACATTAGCACCATCAGTAAGTGTCTGTCCGACTGGTTGGAGAACAAGATCGACATTCCTGAATCTGCTGACAAGAAGTTAATTGCCATGGCCGTTGTTGAGGACCTTCTCGGCAGGTTCTGCTCTCCAGATGTATTATGGGAAGCTGGATTGACATCAGATTACAAAACATTTGATGATGCTGTCATAACGTATCTGTATCTCGACCTGACTGACCCCAGAAACCAGAAGAAAGGTAGAATCCACCGTATTTACACATCAGCGAAAAAAGCTTTAACCCGCAGTTCATTGCTCAAGCGCATCTCTAATGCCAAAGCCGTCCCATCAACCATTGATCTTGACTGTATTAAGTTGTACAATTATACTCTGGTCGAGTAAACAGAGGCGGACACCATTGACACGAGTCAGTGTGCAGAAGTAGAACAATCGACATGTTTGTGATTAAGGGACATTCACAATCAGCTCCTTGAATTTAACAAAGGTTTTATCTGAAAGCTTCAGTTTCTCCTTAAAAAAAACCCTAAAACGTCCCCTGCTGCTGCTCCTGTTCGGGGCCCCTCGTCGGAGCTGAGGTTGATGCCCCGTCGGCTCCTGTTTCCCGGGCGCCTGTGTGGCGGTGCCCACCTGCCCGACCCCCAGAGAGCCTCAGCGTGCAGGCTGGCTTCCTCACCTGGCCTGTGGGGAGGCGGGAGGGGGGGAGTAGGTCAGGCTGGATGGATCCCTGGCCTGAATTTGGTGATGGGGGTATGTGGAGGGGAGGGGGCTGGCACCTTCACCTGCACCAGAGGACCAATCAGCGCAGAGCTGTCAGCTGATTGAGCCTCAGGTTTAAAAGGAAGACAGTGACGGACACCGAGGAGAGGGACACACAGCGAGACATTGACACACAGAGACACTGAGCTGCACAGTTCAGGAAGTTAACTTGACTTTGATTTATGTTTGCTCACGTGTGTGTGTGGTGGTGAACACTGTAATAAAGATGCTGCACCCTTGCAAGCCACACCCTTGTCTCTGGCTGTGTGTGGTAGAGCCCGGTGGGATGGTCAACTGCCACAAGCACCGAATCATAATACACATTATCTCAAGGCTCTTTACATAGAAGGTCAACACCTCAAAAATCAAAGAGAAAATTAACAGTTCCCACAATGAGCTGAAGAAACTCCCTCATTCAAATGACTTTGATTTTGTAATCACGAGCTCTCATGTTCCTTCGAAGGCAGCAAACGCTAACATACTGATCATTAGCCAGATTAATGTTTACCGTGTGTTTTCAGCTCGTTACAATGCTCACTGTGATAAGTTAGGAGCCAGGAAACACTCCCCATCTCAAGCCCTTTACCAGAGGAGCAGCCTTTTCTCTCAGCAGGTGTGTGTTTGCAGAAGAAGGTGCGTCTCATTCCTGGTGGTATGAGCAGGTGCAGAGTGAGTTTGACCTCTGCTGGGTGAACGTGCAGCGACACGGGACGACTGTACTTTGGCCCAAAGACGCAGCTCCAGACAGTTCGATTAGGAATCAGTTAATAACGATTTATGTGAGTCTTACTCACGTACTTATTATAATTTATTCAGGAGCGTGGTCTTTCAGCTTGAGAGCCCGAATTGTTGAGATTTTGTTATGCTCTCAGTCAACACCCTGTGCTTACACTCTAATGTAACCTGCTTGTGCTTTGATTTCCTGTCTGTCAAAATTCCCCAACCAATAAAAAGCGAATGCAACCCTAACCCTGATCACAGACTTTGAGAATAATTTGTATAAAAAGACAATTTTCTGCCTGATAAGGTCATAAAGAGGCAGCAATATTAAAATGAGACCATTTCATAACCATTTAAGAACTCCTTGTAGTAACTTTGAAAGGACTTTTAAAGCTGTATTAGTTTATATTTTGGCCACTAGGGGGCTGACACAAATCCCTCCCATATGTTCAACTTGTTACTTTCGCGTCCAGCAGAAACAGAAACCGGTCAACAAACCTTTCACAGCAGTGACCCAGGAACGCACATTATCCCACTTTCAGGATTCATGAACCTTTAAATCTGACCACAGTACGATTGTTCAACTCCTCAAGCACTTTGTTTCTTCCTCCTTCTGCTCCAGTGAAATATCTGTGTCACAGGTTGGGAGGAAACAGCTCTGACCCCCACAGGGAGGAGGTGAGGGAACAGCAGCTTCTGAAAAACCCAAACACATCACATGTCCTGCTCAAGGTGAGAAGGACACGCACGTGGCTCGATGATCGGCTGCCCCCTGCAGGCTGAGGTGAGACATTCACCCAGCCCTGCTCAGCACCACGACACATGAGCTCTGAGTGGACTCGCAGAGGATTGGATCTGAATAAAATATGACCAGCTCTCACTCGGGGGCTTTCAGCTCCGGCACTGCGATGTGAACACACCAGAGTACATGAAAAATGCAGTGCTGCACGAGAACCACTGTGCAGAGGCAGAAATGGACGAGCATTTGTGTTAAGCGTGAAGGATAAATATCCTCTATCTATGAGTTCACTTCAGGAGAAGCTGATGTTTAACGTGGACGATGGTCCCTCAGACGGACGTGTGACACCGACACAGATCACAGTCACATTAGGCAACTCCCTCGCTATTCTGCCACCGCCAGTTGTGCTCGGCCTCTTCCTGGCTCTGCACGGCGAGCTAACGGCGAAGTGCAGATGTAGAACGTGGGAGTGGAGACACACACTAATATCCACGGGCCAAACGGAGGCCAGCTGCTGCGGAGGAGTGAGTAATTCCTCCTGTTACTGTGGCAACCGGCCAAATATGGCACCATCACCGTCAGGCTCTGTATCGATGGATGGTGGGATGGATGGAACGTCTCTGTGTATTAACTGTACTGTGCAAAATGGAGTCTCCAGCTGTTGTCCTGCAATGAGCTGCAGTCCAGTGTTTATCTGTCAGGGTAATTACCACGGTTACAGCAGATGGGCCTCGGACTTCACCCAAGTTTTCCAGCTCAGTGAGGAACACGGGGAAGCTTCAAGTCCTCCCCCGACCCCGTGAGTGTGGTGCAGTGAAGTTAAAACCCCTCAAACTTCAATAGTGAGGAGTTTTACCTCCACCAAGGAGGTTATGTTTTCACCTCCTGCACGGGGCCACATAACAAGGCCATAAACCAGCAGCAGGATTCCACAGTTTTTCCATTTGGGTCGGTTGAACTCTGACTCAGGGTCGTTCCACAGCAGCGAGGTGAAGCCAATCCAATGTCAAACTCACTGAGTCAATAACCCGGCTGCTGGTGGTCCGTGTGTCTGCCACCCAGGTCAAAGGGATTAGAGACCATTTTGTTTGAGCCCCCCCCCCCCCCCGGCGCTGCAGCTCCAGCAGCTTACGCTAATCGATGGCGGCTCCGCTCACCCAGTGAAGAGGCTCGGCGAGCGTTTACGTAACAGGCCCCCTCCTCTGTTTCTGCACCGCTGCACAGCTGACAGCGCCGGGGACCCTGCTGCATACCGCATGACATAACCACCGTCCACAACACTGTCCTCCCTTCATCCCTGGATCCCCCCCCCCACCCGGCCGCTCTCTGCAGCTCTTCCTCCTCCCTCCCTGTTCAAAGTGATTCTGCTCTGGGACTATTTTTACATGGAACAAGCAGACATGCACTCTGTTTATTAATAGGAATTCATCGTTGGTCCTCGGGCTCTGCACCACCTCCTGAACATCTTGCTCTTCTCACTGTGCTCCTCTCGGTCGGACCCCCCTCTGGGTGTTGTGTTCCTCGTGACATAACCACACAGAGAATCCACGGCCGTTATCTCTCCATGTTTATCCCTCCTGATGCTCCGGCTCTCACTCGGGTCCAAAGAGAAATGTTGTGATAAGTTGACGTGACACAGCTGGAAACAGCCAGAGAGCATAAATACAGGCTTGTTGTTGATGAGACTTTTTATGACTTTGGCCCTTGTTTGACTCGGCTTGTTCCTGTCTTTATTAAAATCTTTACAACTGTCCAGTTCTGTTGTTTGGTTTCTTTTCTGTCCATCACACAAGAATCTGTAAAAGACATTAAGGCCTTAATACAAAGATCCAACATTGACAAAGCTATTGTGGCAACAGGGAGCAAATGTTAGCTTCCATCTTTGTGTATTGTTTGGATTAATTTGAATTAATTCGAGATTATTTACTGTAAATAATCTATAGGCCTTTAAAGGTCATATATATATTTATACTTACAGAATATTTAGTGTTTCAGATTTTTGGATGGACAAAATAAACTGTCTGAATATGTTGCTTTGTGGTATCCAAAATTATTAACTCATTAATTGAGGAAAGAGTTATTTGTAGCAGCTTTAATTGATTTATGTCGAGGTCCTCTTCTTGTGTATTTGGATCTTGGGGCCTTTGATTATGATAAACTACATTTCCCATGAGTACTTGCACAGCCCAGCACAGGTGTGATCTGTTCCACATCATTGAAAGGTGATGGATGATCTGAGGAGTCAAACATTTCCCTGCAGAAAGTCTGGAGGAGTTTCTTCTCTGCACACGTTGGATGTTTGTGTTGGGAGAGTTCCTGGTGAGTACGTCTCTAATGAGGTCATGTTATTCATGCAAAAACAATCCTCTCACCAGTGTTTCACTGGGATCAGCCTGTTTACAGATAAAGTTGACCACAGGTTCAGATCTGTAACCACTGGGTGACTTCATCATTCTTCAGCTGTTGGTATTGGAACATTGTGGTGTCACTGGCTCTTGTGATGTTACATTCCTGGACACTAACTGGTGCTGTTCAGTCCTCAAAGTTCAGTTTGTAGGTTCTTGTGATGAAGATGGATGTTGCAGCAGAATCTCGCTCACCCCTCGCTCACCCCCCCCCCCCTCCCCTTCCAGCCCACACCCGGATGTGGGTTCACTTCTGGCACTGATGCGGCAATTCTGTCACTTTCTTGGTATCTTTTATTTCTGCCGTTAGAGCCCTTTAACTGAACCTCCACACGCCGGACCTTTAAACATCAACTGAACGCAGAGTCGAGTGTTAACGCAGAATAGGAACAGCCTGCTTTGTGTGAATTGCAGCTCCTGGTGTAAATGTGACACAACTCGAACCACAACTCGACATCACACCACACATCTGACATCGAGACAGTTTCCTGTGAGAACCACTTCCACACCTTGTTCTGTGAGTGTTTTACAGCTGCTGCGTACAGACGGTGACCTTTGCATCGTGTGCAGCATCAAATTGGACAATTCATCATAAAGAGAATCTCATTAAAATCCCGGCTGCTGTTCGTATCGACGCTGCTGAGGTCGATGCCGTGTTTTATAACCTCCGTGTTGCATCACATGGCCTCACACATCTATAACACGCCACTGCCATCTGCACTGGGGGGAGTTGGGCCCTGAGCAGCCCACTGCAGACTGAGGATGTGGTGCCCCCTGGTGGCTGTACAATACACATAGATTTCCCCCTGTAATAAAAACAGTGACACATTTCAGATCCTAATAACTGGAGCAGAACAGTAATCTGGAGGTGTGTCCTTCCTTCTGTTAAACGCTTCCTTCCTGAATGACTCATTGAAAATCATCCAGCTCCTCAGATTATATTCATATTTCAAAAAGGTTGTTTTTATCTTGGTTTCATTATTTATTTTTGATATTTTTGATTATGTTTGATTGATCTGGTGAGAGACAGAAAACAAGGACGGAGCTAGATGCGCTGGCTGGGAATCAAACCATCGACCATGTGCTTTAACCGTTTGTCCACTGGACACACCTTCTTTATTGTTCCTTTGGATTTAAGTGGTGATGTCGTTATGAACCTAAACGAGGGGAAACTATAAATTTGAATTAGATACAGACGAATGTGCATTATTCTGTTAAACCATATGTTTGGCCTTTGAGATAAACACGAATTAAACACGAGGATTAAGGATCTTTATGTTTGTGCCCGTTAACAAGTCCATTAGTTCCAGCACTTAAGTATTTAAGTATTATTAAGAAGATGAAATCCTCTTACCCCTCAAGTCGTCTGAATCCAATCTGGCATCTGTCAGACAGAAAAACTCTGTTCGGCCTGTTTCTGTGTCACTGAATGAGAAACAGCCTCTAAGTGTCGCTGCACCTGAGCCGAGGACTCGCTCTGCTCCCTGTGTCCTCGGGCCCGAGGACGGAGGACGGACGTGAGCGTCAGCTGAGAGGGACTCCATCTTGGTCGGTCGCAGTGTGAAAGGTCACGTGATCCCACGCAGGGAGCGTCCCTGTGGAGGCGGCCTGGTGGTCACAGGCTGGGAAACGTGACCGGCTCAGTGTTCTCATGTTAAACCTCTGAGCTGCGTCCCGTCAGCTGCTGGAGGAACTCTGGAGGTTTTCAGAAATCTGGACTCTGGAGGCAGAGTCGTGGGATTTAAGACTTTTATCGGAAAATATATATATATATGAAAAACAGTAGAACGACTTTCTGATCTAAGCATTAAGGTGATAATCTGGAAAAAGGTCTGTGACCACCAGTACATGTTATTAATATCTAGATTTTCTACTTCACATTTTTACAAATAATTGAGAAACATGTTGACTTTTTTTAATGTTTTTTAAAAGTAATCAATAACGAGAGGGATATTGATCCATTGATCCAATCAGAGAGGGCAGTCTGTCTTATTCTTGAACGTCACATTTGCATAATACACGCGGAGCAGCGAGTATGACACGCCCCCTCACAAAGCCAGTTGAAGCCAGGTGCCGACATTTTCCTTCACGCACTGGAAGCGGTTGACCAATCACAGCAGAGTGGGCTTTATGAGGAGGGGGGGGGGGGTCTTAAAGAGACAGGAGCTAAAACCAAGTGTTTGAGACAGAGGCTGAAAAGAGGAGCTGCAGCGATCGACAGTCTGAGGACAGTGATGAACATTAGAGCAATCAAAGATTTTACTGTAATAACACTATTTAAAATACTATATTTTGTAGAGGGGGGAGTTTGTGGTGCTACTGAAGGTTTTCTTAAAAAGTCCTGAGTTTGTATTTCTTCACCTTTTATAGAAACGTGTCGTTTCCTCTGCACAGGTTCCAGACTCGGGAATAAAAAAGAAACACGAGCACAGATGAAGACGAGTCGTCTTTATTTTGCAGTGAGAATACAAATTTAAAACACAACCATCCATGGAGCATTCACACAATATTTTTTCAGCCTCGGAGTGTCTTTATTATTTTTTTACAAGCGTGTCTCGGAGGAGAAACAGCAGAAGTCTGTCACAATCAATGCAGGTAAAGGCCTTTTAAGAAAACCTATTTTCGGGAAGAAAGAGAAAAGGAATACCTTTCCTGTCGCAGAGCAAACTCGTCATTCTCAGAGAGAAAGGCAACACATGATAACCAACGGTGACTCAGGAACATAAAAGTGCTTTTAAATAAAATAAAATAAATGTTTTCTCCATAAGCAACATCTCTTGTTCCTCTAGTAACTTTCTACGATTCTAAATGTTTCACTTGGTCCGTTGTTATTCCTCTAAAGGTTTTCAGATTCCCCACTTTGTCCCTTGAGATGTAACGTTATGATGATCAACGGCTGCTGCCTCAATTCTACATAAATTACTTCGATCTCACCTTATTGAAATGAACTTTGGTTTAAAGAAATACAGACGGAAACATTCCTCAGTGACTACATTCAACACAGGGCAGGAAAATCTAATATTTAAAACCTCTGAATCTGGAGGTTACTCAGCGTTCGTATCTGTTGTTTGGTTATAAAAGCATCGTCCGGTAAAAGGCTGATCGTCACACAACTGGATCTGAATCTTTTAAACCTCGTCACTAATGGACTCCAGTGCCACCGAGAGGCCGGACGACCCCGAGCTGCTTTTAGCGTCCGGCCGAGTGTCGAGGGAAATGACAGCGAATAAAGACGCCACAATATTTGAGCTCATGATAACAGGTCTGAATAAAATGTTTTTTCTTTTTGATGTGGCTTTTGCACAACATTTTGTCATGAGACTAAAATTAGGGAGGAATATTGTATTTTATGTGCCCATTGTTTTAGTCTGAAATCCTGTAATTTGTTCCTAATGTGAAATACCAACAATATGGATTCTACAAGATGTGACTTAATACATCTAAATCATTTTAAATAATTCATACCAGGGTTCTGAAGATATTGTTTCGTATACCTTCAGTAGACTTTAATCCTGACAGCAGGACTAAAAGGTTTCAGATCATATCAAAATGTCCCAAAAGACCAAACATCTGCATCATAAAGTCAGATTTGTTGTTCCTGCGCCACAGAGCTGCACTGTTAAAACTATAAAACTCTTAAAAACACATCGAGCCAAACTGCCGCTCCTTCATCACACATTTAATTTGACTTTGTCTAACAAACGAAGAAAATAGTTCCCAACAAATGAACTATTTCCTCCTGATTGTATTAAAAATGTTTAGTTGTTTTAGGGGAAAACTAAAGTATTATTAATTATTATATTTGTGTTGTTTTTATGACGTAAAATTTACAAACGTTCAGGTGAGAAGTCAAAGTATTGAAACATGGACTAATTTTCATGGGATCAACTTGGAACAACTTGTTTGGATAACGGAAGAGTTGAAATCCTTTTTCTGTAAATGCAACATTTAGTTGATCGACAGAACATTTTGTTAAACAATTATTTTGGATTCTCCACATTTAGCTTCTCAGAAATACTTTTCAGATTTGAGTATCTGATGCTCGACTGATTATTTAAGGGTTTCAATGAAATAACAAGATGTTGTCAAGGCTTAAAGAACAGGATAAGTTTTCTGACCATATGATTTATTGAATTATTGAGAAATTAACTCACAGATGAATTAATAATAGCTTTTTGCAGCTGTAGAGATTACAACACTTATTGATTACAATCCCTATGAATTCAGAAGTGAAACAGGTTTTGTGTAACTTGGATCTAACAGAACTAGAGTCTATAAACAAACACTGTTAGTTAGTTGCTCCGTCTTTCTGACACAAACATCTCGACTTCAGCTCAACACGTAGAGAACCGTGCTTCACGTCACTGCCGTGCTCCCTCTGGAGTTCGTGCTCATGAACCACAGAGAATAAACGTGTACGTTTTCCAGAACGCCCACCAACACTGATTTAAAACCAAAAAACTGAGGCTTCGAGAGGACGAGACGGAAAAAGGACATTTCTCTATACACTGTAAAACTCTTCTGATAAATGATTCAAATGGATGTTTGAGAAGGAAGCAGAGTTCAGAGTGAACTGCGAGGACTAAATGTACATATTGATTTGATATATATATATATATGTTTTTTACTGCATACAAAAAGGAGCATGTGAACTTAAGGTGTGTTCGGGTTGGTTTGGTTTGAGAGAGCATAAGGTTTCGCTGTGAGATGGCATCTGTTGCAACAACAGCCGGGCGACCGACACTGTTTAATCTAATTTCCCCCGTATGAGTCAGCGCTGCGACCAGGAGGCGGAGCTGCAGGCTTTGTGCCAGAGAACGTTTCCAAAAGCAGCTTTAATGGAGATAAAAAGGGTCTGTGGGAGTTCACTGAACACGTTTTTCAAAAAGCAGTGAAGTACAGGGGCGTTTAGGCGGCAGGGCAACAAAGAGCTCGATGATTTGCTTCAGCTTTGTGGCTTAAATCACATTTGAGCAACTTGTTTCATAGAAACTATGAAGACATTTGACCCGTTGGTGTTCGTTCACACTGCGAGCAAACGTTCCCACAGAACCAGGAGGACACTCGGCTGATGAACTGTCTCGTCGGCCAAGAAATGTTGGCGTCAGTTTAGCTTTCCTGTTGTTTGGCGGTGGACCTGGGATCAGATGAGATCCACAGGTTTCCTCTGGCCCTGCTGACGAGGCAAAGTGAGGCCGGAGCCAAACAGATCTTCTGCTCAGAGTCAATGAAGTTACTTTTGTGGACATTTCTATTTAATCTCAGGGTCTTCATCAGTAGATGAAGTCGTAGAATAGTAGATGTTTGAATTTCAATTGAGATCAGGATTTTCTCGTTATCTGGTTTCTTCTGGATTCATTTTTGTTTTTTTAATTTGCCCTTAAGACAAACTTCTTTATCTCATTTGATCTGTTCCGCTGCCGGTTTCCTGTTATTCTGCATCACGGGGGGGCAACACCTAGTTTTCAATGGTGGAGGGAGGAGGCAGAGATACCTCAGCGTTCTAGATTCAGCTGATGAGCCGTTTCAGTTATTGTCGTCTGATTGTTCTCAGGGAGGCTGTTTGCAGTGTGAAAGCACAAAGTGACTCATGTTGTGTCCTGCTACGAGAAGCGTCGTCAGTCTGACCACAACAACACCACCACCTTTATCTGGGGAGTAAATACTGATTTGCAAAAACACTCAATTTCTGACAAGTAGTGCAAATGTCTGGTGGCGATAACGGCCAAGGTGCGCTCCTCAACACATTCGGCGCTCTGGCTCTCCTCGTCCTCGTGCGTTGATGCCAAGGAACGAGCAGCTGCCTGGTCTTTGTTCAGTCGCTGCACGACAAGGCTGCTGTTACACAAACCCAGTTCCAAGGGAAGGGTGAAAATAAAGGCACAGAGATTTGGACGCCCCTCCCAGTCCCCCCCCCCCCCCCTCCTCTGCAGCAGCAGCTCCATCCAGTTTCTAGAAGACTCCGTCGACTGCGATCACCGTCAGTCGTCTCTACCGCACAGGACCCTGCGAGCTTCAGCCTTGATGTGTCAATCCAGTGGATATCACAGCCTCCTCGTCCTCTCCACAGGGACGTCTCCCCGTCCTCTCCACAGGGACGTCTCCCCGTCCTCAGTCAGTCGACAGCAGTGGGTAGAAACAAAAAAACAACCGAAAGCAGCAGCAGCACATTTTCACCTCCTCTCCTCGTCTCTCTGATCCATTTATAGAACAACGCGATCGTACAAAGTCACAACAAACATTTGAGAACATACTACAGACTAACGGCAACACAAGCAGCGGGTGGAAAGGTATTTTTATCTTTTCAGACTTCCTGTTCAGAGCTGACGGGCGGCGGCCACACGAGATTAAAACATGGATTTTTGTTTCCTGGAACTTTATCGGTGCTTCTGTGCTTCTGCTCCCTATTTATTTCTCACTTGAGCGTTTCTCCACGTCAGGTTTGGTCACAGTTGTGTGTGTGAGAGCCAAACCAGCGAGGGGATAAATAGGTCACACAGGAGCGGAGACGGACCTCACATCAATAATCCCACTGTTCTCTCTCGTTACCGTCTCTGTTTAAACCACCTGGGCCTTTTAAAATATGACTTGTGAAATGACACTTTTGTCCAAACATCTCTCTTCAATTACTTAAAAAGAACATTTGGCTGCAGATTCAACTCGTTTCCAGATTTGATTTCAACACAAACTGCAGCAAAATAACCCAGAAAATTTAGAATTTCATATTTCAGCATCTAAAATGGCCACCGTACCAACAGGTATTCCGAGCCCCGTTCTCTCTAATTGGGTCACAGAGTTCAAAACAAGCCGTGGCTGTTTCCATTAGCAACTGACATTCACATGAATCAGGCCAGACGGGGAAGCCTCTGTTGAAGTGATCCATCCCCCTCGAGAAATGAATATCAATATCAGGTCCAGTCTGGGGGGGGGGGGGGTGAGCTGTGGAACAGGCGTTATGCAGTGTGTTGGCAGCAGGTTCAACAAACACACACGTCAAATACACGACGACAATGACGAAGACTCTCACACACACGAGATTTTGAAGAGAAAAATGTCCAATAGCACAAAAAAACTGTTTGTGTTTCACAAAAGGAGTTCTGTGATGTTTCCTTCTCAGCAGGATCAGCCACGACTTTCACAAAGAGACGAAAGAAAAGCGCTGCTGCTGTGCATTCTGGGGATTTGGGTCTATATATTTACAGCCTCTGGAATGATAACGTTAGTTTTTCTGTATTTACACACATTATCAGCTCCTCTCATTCCTGCAGCGACGTCCAATCCTGCGTCTCCTGCACTGTGATCCATGTTTCTTACTCAGTTAATACTCCCACTCGTCCGTCTTCATGTCCAGGTAGTTGAGAATGTTCTGGGCAAACTTCACCGCCTGCTTCCGCGCCACCTTGGCCGTCTCGTCGCCCTGCGGGTCCACGGCGTCCAGGGACAGCAGCTGCTTGGTCAGCATCTCCTCCAGGATCCTGTAGCTCTTGTCGACCCTCTTGCCGTCGAAGCCCAGCACCTGGGCCTGGAGGTCCGAGAGGCTGCCCAGGACCAGCCACACGGCCCGGTGCGACGGGTGCTCGGTGGGGCCTGGCTGGCGGCAAACCAGGGCCTCACGGAGGTCAAGGAAGGTGACGATAGCTTGGACCTCTACCACCGCGCGGCGCCGGGCCTCTCGGATACAAGGGTTCTTGGCCGTGTCCACCTGGTCCAGGTGCGTGAGGAGGCTCTGCAGCTCGGCCTTGGGTCTGAAGCTGAGATCGCCCATCGCACAGTGTCGCAGGATCCCCTCTCGCAAGTGGGAGACGTGAGCTCGCACGGCCTCGATCTCACGTATGGAGTTGTTGTGACCCAACTCGTATCTGAATAAGAAAAACAGGGAAGATATAAGACTTCAATAGACTCAAGTTGTATTTAGAGAAATAAGGCAAATTAGTTTCCAACAAGTGCGAGCAACTGCTCCAGTCTCTTTTGAAAACTGAAGCTGATGCCCGTTAATTTATTTGCGAGACAATATTAACTAACTAGTCACATTTGAAACCGATATTAGAGCCCATAAGCTTTGATGAGCCTTGGACATCTTGATATTGGCAATAACGTTTGTCACCGATATGAAAACAAGCTGATTTATCAAACTGCTTGTGTTGACAAATTAAGAATCTTGGACTTGAATTTTTTGTACTAACATCAAATGGATTCATCAATCTGCAGATGAAACAATAATTAAATGATCTTAAACTGCAGTTGAAGTCTTCTCGACTTGATCCTTTATTCCTACCTGCGCGTGTCGTCTCCTTCCCCCTCCAGGTCCAGATGTTTCAGCAGACCGTTTATCTCCTCCACAACCTGCTTCCTGTAGTTTCTGATTGCTGCGTTCCCGGAAACATCCAGAGCGTCCAGCTCCACCTGCATCTCCGTCAGGATGCGTGACAGATGGGCGCAGCTGTCCCTCCCACTCAGGCCCATCAGCAGGGCCACCAGCTGACTGCGGGCCACGCTCACCTTCACCATCACTTGGTTGATGCGGTTCACGGCCTCGTGGGTCTCCCCCGACAGCGGCAGCGAGAGCGTCTGCTGCTGCGTGCGCCCTTCGACCACGTCCTGCACGGCACACAGACGCGTCAGCGCCCGGTAACGTGCTTTGCGGAGCGGCACTCTCCCCTCGGTCTTGACCTGGGTGAGCCTCAGCACAAGCTGCTGCAGGGCATCCACCAGTTCGTCGTTTATTTCAGCCACCCCACCGCCGCGCTGAGGGGCCACCACGCGGTCGTCCACCAGCTGCCGCGCCTCGTTGCTTAGCTCCTCGATGGCTACACGGGACGGATGCGTGGCGTTCTCCTCCAGATACCTCAGGAGGCCCTCCACCTCCTGCGCCGCTCTCTTCCGTGCCCCCTGCAGCTCCGGTTTGCCCTCTGTGTCGACCTGGTCCACATCCAGCAGCAGCCGGGTCAGCTCCCGCTCCAGACGCTTGTAGTCTCTGTCATTCTGCAGGCCGCTGAAGGTGCAGACCTGAGGCCCCAGAGACGTCACCTCCTTCTGGACCTCGTACAGCCGCATCATGGCAGGGTGCTGCGCATTGTATGACTGCTGCTGCTGCTCCATTGGATGCTGTTGCTGCTGAGGGCCGCCATGGTCCATCCTTTTCCCGCCATCAAAGGGCTTTCCAAACAAGCTGGAAAACAGGAAACATGGCAGGAAGTTAGGACAATGAGCAACAAATCAGAGCCCGAGTAGAGGTCACATCTTTGTCCACAGGCCTCGAATTGCTGGATTACTTGAAACGTTTCTTTTCATATTTGTACATCCAGCTCTGGATGAATAGAACCTCCAACTAATGTCTGGATCGCTGCCAGTGCAGCTCAGGGACACTCTCAGCAGCTTCAGCCAAACGTTTAAAGTCTCCACCAAGTCCAGAGGAATTTACAACCGAGTGTCTGGACCAAAACACCTTGATTCCTCACACCTTACTTAAAGCAACACTATGTAACAGCGCCCCCTGCAGCTACAGGTGGTGACTTACTATGTTGGGCTAGTTGTCGTTTCTGTGTTTCCATCAGGTGGAAACGCCAGGAGCCCTAAAGTCCCGACAGATATTTGATAAATTCTTTCTTATCTTGTGTGCACAAGATAATAACTTGTTCACATAAGATAATGACCTTGTGAGAACGACTGAGTTTCTGTGCAGCAAGTGATTCCTGCTGACGACAAGAGCAGCAAGAATTTCATGATATGACAATCCAAGGTGAGATGATGTATCTGAAGTCATTAGAGTTGCATATTAATTTTTAGTAAATTATCTTTTGCAAACAAGTCTCATATCTTGTGTTACGTTAACAACACAACATTTGGACATGATCACAGTAGTGAAAGAACATTCAGATTTATGTACAAAACCACCAGCTGAGGATAAAGTGTTGAATCTCCACAGTTTGTAGGAAATTCTGTCACAAATCCAGCCTCGGGGCCAAAGAGTCATTAAACATGAAAATAATCCATCTTCTGTGTGAGCAGTGCTGATGCTCCACTGCTGTGCCGGGTCTCCAGAAATACTACCACATGTGCCGAGAAAAGAAAAAAGGGTTTTATCTGACTGAACACTGATCCTGACGCGTCGGCTGTGTTGCTTCTAATTCCTCGAAGCCTTTTAGTCAAACTCTGATTAGAGTCTGAACGATACTGGATTCTTTAACATTACAGCAGCCAATATTCATATTTTTACACAAAACACATGATGATAAAAAGACATTGTTCGGAAGGTGCTACTGGATGGATTTTTAAAGACCCGTGATCAAGGCGTGTTATGAGCACCGGGCGCTTTACAATTTTAAAATCACATGCCAGTGCTTTACATGCCAGTGCTGCCTGGAGGCGGCGGCTTTTCTAAACTACCCTCTTAAAATATTTCTGTTCACAGAGCACGACCAATTTATCAGCTGATAACATCGGTTGGTGTGAACATTTCACAGATATAAGGAATTCAACATCGGTATCTGCCCCAAATATAACAGATCTATCTGCACTGCAATTCAGTTATCAGCTGATACCAGTGGCACAGGAACACCCGTATGCAACCAAGTATAACAGCCATAAATTCAACCATGTACATAATGTTCAGTTTTTTATGACATCGTTGTAAATGTGAGAATATATTGATATATTCAGGTTGTCACATAACAGAGGAACAAATCAACAAAACAACGTTTAATAAGTGTTTTCTTATTTGTTGTTGTTTCCACATTTTTCATTATGATTTCCACTTCAGGAAGTTCCTCCCTCAGAGGAAGCTGATTGGTCGAACCCCTGTGGATTCCGCAGGGAGGACTCACGCTTGTGAGAAATCCAGTTACAGAAGCAAGATCAAAAACCCGTCTGACCCATGAACCACTTAGGGAGGACACAGAGAGACGTTATCTATTAAAGTGAAATATTTAGTAGAAACGTTGGTGAGATATTTATTCTTGTTTGTAGTTTCATTACTAATTTGTCTCATAATTTAAGGGTCACTGCGTGGAAACGGAAAAGTTGATGAGATGGGACAGAAGCTGCTGAACTGAGCGTGCTGTCGGAATGTGAGCTCCAGTAGCAGGTCACTGAAAATCACTGAACCGACACTAAAGCCACGAACAATAATTGCTCACAGACAAACAACGCAAGAAAGCAGCCAATATTCTTGTTTAAAGATTTATAAACGTGTCCTCGCCCACGACACCACGTTTGGATAGAAGTCTTTGCATAGAAGTCTTAAACCTCCACCCACCCACAATACCAACCCTGCGATCTGTAGAACCAAGACTGTATTTAGTGTCAATACGCAGAGTCCAATGACGACAACATCCCCAAAACACTGCAGTTAAACGCTGCCAGAGCTTCTTGTGTCCCCTGAATCTAAAGTCTTCCTTTGACCTTCGCCTCTTTTGTGGAGTCTGCTCTTATTTCCTATTAACTTCAGATCAACTGAATAACAATTCACCTAAAGACAAGTCAGGGAACAAATGAGATTCTCTCCCGAGGATCATGCAAGACAACGAACGAGGTTAACCTACATTTCCCAACACCCACATGACAACCATTCAGAGCATGGCTGTGTGTTTCCACCGGGCTCGTTGGCTGACACGCTGGTGACGGCTCTCTAATCCGCATAAGAAAAGATGCTGCCTGCCGATCTGGCTTTTTAAAAGACAGAAGAGGAAAAAAATCAATGCGTCTGACCAACACCCAAAAATATGAAACAGTCGGTTGCATCTCCGCCTGAAGACTCACAGCCTAGTGGAGTGTGTCACAGGTTCCTCGAGCAGGGAGATGAATTCCCAGTTACACACGACTCCCCCTCAGCAGAATCTCACCTCTTAGTCAGAATAACAACAGGAATATGGTTAAATTATTATTTTTCTCTAAAATCTGCTTCTCTAATGTGAAGATTTTGCTGTTTTTTTATTTTAAATTGAACCCATTTGTCTTTTGGACAATAGAAAATGTCCTTTTGGGCTCTGGACACATTTTATTTACAAAATAATTTACGGATTAATTGTGAAAACAATCAGCAGATCCCTCCATAGTGTTATTTGTCCCAGTTCACATGACGTATTAGTACTAAGACCGCTGGGCCTCTGCTGCTGTACACTCCATTGTGAACATAGCCCCCCCCCCCCCCATCTGGATTTTGTGATCCCATCACCGCTGATACACGCACTCGACCAATCAGGAGTCAGTCTCAGCTGATACTGAAGTTTAAACCTGTTTTTATATCATTAAAATAATTACTTAAAACAACACATACCGGAAAAATTGACACGTGAACCAAAAAATACATAATGTGACAGAAACCGCCTTTGAGAACAATTTTAACTGTTTAGTTTGGTCCATGTCTCATCTGCTTACATGGAGGAGGCAGGGTTTATGAACTACACTGCATCCAGCCACCAGGGGGCGCTCTCAGTGATTTGGCTTCACATTAGAGCAGCCGTCGTGTCGTCCATCATTATAAACAGTTCTGTTGTATTACAGAGGAGGGATGTGTCAGTGGGACAAGAATCTGTAGTCGACTGCATCGGTTTGTAGTTGTATTCTTCAGCTTTTGTCATTTTGTGTATTCATGAGGTCGTTTTGCGTCTTTTTAAAGTGACAATCTGCAAATGGACCAAATCTGCTGTTGCTTTAAAAACTGCACCTGTGCCTCAATATTTGCTTCTTGCTTGAGAGGTCGAGGGTCGCACAGTGACCTTTACTTTTGACCTTTAACCACCGACATCTTATTCAGTCCATGCGAACTTTGAAGCCAAATTAGAAGACATCGCCTCAAGGTGTTGTCAGGACGTCCACAGACGATGGGACAGACACACACACAACCCGAAAACATAACACGCCTCAGGCCACGACTGTCACCAACACAGAGGCATAAAAATAAACAACGTCAAACACTGGACCGGCTTGTTGACAGATACTTGATATGAAGAGACTGATTAGGATCAATACATCTACTTAAATAAGGATCAACCGTAAACATCTGACAATAGATTTGAAAAACTGAGCTCTGCGGTGGATCCAGGGTCGGATTTCTGAAATCTGATTGGCCCCTGAGGTGCTCGCGTCCTGTCACTTATAACAATCATAATCATACTTATAACAATTTGTGAAGAAGTCACATTTTCTAAGCTATTTTATGAAGAACACAATGTGCTTGAATAAGGAGCAATTTTCTAAATATATTCCGTGATGTGCGGCTGAACACTGAATGACCTGTGCCTGGATGGGGGTCATATAATTGGCCCCTCCGCCTCTTCATGGCCCCTGATTGAGAGAAATCCTAAATCCTGTGTTACTGAGGGTATTCTTTCCAGCTGACACCACGGTGAACTCTCTCTTTCCACACCGAAGCTGCACAGGATGTGTAGTCGTTGCAGAACCACGTCTCGGGGGGAGGGGGGGTTGCACGAAGGCCGAGGCCCCTGAGAGCACGGTGGGGTTGTTGCATATGAATTCTGCAGCTCACGACATGATGATTAGTTTTTCCACAGCAGCATTAACACTCCTCACTACAGACAGGATCATGTATCAGCATCTCCTGGAGCTCCTTTATGTAACACGGAGCGAGGGGCTGGGCACTTCCAGCACAGTGGATGAACGCATGCTGGGCCACAGCTCCCAAATCTGAGCATTTATTAGGATAATCCCAGCAAAAGCTCTCCCAGCCTGGCAGAGACCGGAGCCAGGAGCCAGTCAAGTGGAGCTGAGCCCCCTGCAGAGGAGGCTGGAAGGAGCAGGAGACACCCCCAGATCAGACCTCCTCTCCCCGGGGCGATCAGACCCCTTCCCCCGGGGCTCCAGGCTGCACGCACCGGTCCCGCTTTGCGCATTATGTCAGCCCGGGGGGATCGGGCTGGTGGGGGAGAGGGACCCTCCGGCTCTGCAGCATCACCACAGCAAACACCTCCCCAATCTCACGCAGCATCTCCGGCCGCTGCCGCCCCCCCACACACGCCCCTGCAGCCCGGTCCTCACCTTTTCAAAACTCCGAACACATTCGCGCACATTTTGGCGGATGTCTTGTGTCCATGGGCCGGCGGCAGCAGGGCGGCTGCTCGGGGGACGATGATCCGAGTCTCCGGCGGTGACGGGGCTCCGGTCAGCTTCAGCACCCACCGCCCGACTGGCTGCCCGCCTGCCCGCCCGCCCGGATGACTGACTGCGGCGGGGCTGGTGCTGGGGTCGCCCCTCCCACAGCCGCTTCCTCCGCGTTAACGCAACTTACTGAATAAACCCGCACTTCACCGAGCCCCGCACACCGTCTAAACCCACAAATCCGACCCGGGGACGCGGGGACGTGTCCGGCTCTTCCTCCGCTGCCTCGCTCCGCGTCGAGGCTATTGTGTGTAGTGAAGCTAGCCGGCCGGGGATCACCTGACTCGGGCCCCACCTTCCCCAAATCACTTCGGCCTGGTTCCGACCGTCCACACACACACTCCGGTCACTTTGATTAAACTGGGTCTTACCTGCACAACCACCGCACAGCCATCGGACCCGCAGCCGGACAGTGCGCAGCTCCTCCGGGGGAAGCTACACATTAGCTCACCTAGCTACCTTCCAGAGGAGTTACTTTACTCACGGGGGGGAACTAACACGGAGTTCGTCTGTGCCCAACAACTCTGAATTAAAGGGGTTTCAGGACGATTGTTCGACTCCGCCACTTCGAGCTAGTGAATATGTATTAATTTAACTTGAAATACACGAACAGCAGTGGATATAAATACAGATATAACCGTGTTATGTCGCGGCTGATGCGACTTAAGTGGATTCAACGGTAGGTTTTTGGTTGTCCAACATTGGGTGCGCTTCATTTTGTCATGCTGCCGCACCGTTTGTCACGTCGATAGAATTCAAGTACTCGTAGCTACTCGAGTATTGTGTATTTCTGATACTATTACTAGATAATATTCAATATTTTAATGCATATGTTTATGTATATAAACTGCCCTGTCTTGTTCTAATATAGATACGTAATATGGTATGTACTATTATATATATTTAAAATGTTACATGCAAATATTTAAATGCATTACATGTCAACACTGCCTTGTCTTGTAGTAATAAATAAATATTATATATTATGGAATGCACATACATGTTAAAACATTGTAATATACTATATAATAAACATAGTAAGGATAAATATAATGCGATGGGTTGTTAAAAAAACGACCCCGCCCGAGCTGTTACATCCGGAGCGTGTTGGTGAGATTTCCGAGCGCACCTATGTTTCCTGCCGGATCCACGTGACCGCTCGTCGGGTCGTGCACAGAAGGACGTGCACTGTGTGATCTGAGGACCCACAACAACTTCTTACATATCATATTATTATCATAGTTATATGTCGTTATCATTTAACATGTGTTCAGTGAGCGTGAGGCGGAGTTTGACCTGGAGGAGCCTCGGTCCTGTGGCTCTCTCCGCTGGGAGCAGACGATCCTGCAGCTCCGAGCACCGAACACAGCAGAACACAGATCCTAAGGTTTGTCTGATCGTTATTAATAATGTGTTACTGCATTGATCAAGTCGTAGATCACACAGCTGCAGGTTCACAGGCTGTGTGTGTGTAAGTGTGTGTCCGTGAGAGCTGCATGTTGGTCAGGTCTGCAGCTTCATCCATGTATGTCTGTGATGTGTTGAATGATTTCCTGCCTGACTCAAATAAACTGAAGAGTTTTAATTGAGATAATGATTCTACTCATGTTTTTAACACACAAACATCTTTGTGTGTTTTACTCTCTCTGGATCTTTCAAGTGTGATTATTGTATTTCTATATTTCTCTTCTGTGCTTTGTCTTCTATTTATTTTTTACGCTGATGTGAACATGTGAGTCTGAGATAAAGCAAAACAAACAATACACTTTTTCATTTCATATGCAGAAGTATAGGAATTGACCTCTTAAGAATAACAGCAAAGAACTTTGTTCTAGTTACACTCAACAACTCATAATGACAAAGTAGATTTTTTAAATTGTATTACTTATTTACAAATGTATTATTTATTTACTCTATTACGAATCCAGTTATCTCCTGACTTAAGAGCTGTTACAAGTTCAAGCTTATAAACACAATTTTCTCTCAAAACAACAAAACCAGACAGTCTCAGTTTTGCGGAGCTGAAATAAAAATTGATTCATATTGATATTGAAGTATCTGCTTCATTAGTGTCAGTGAATTGATGCTGTCATTTGAGAAACTGTATTTGTCCTCACATTATTTTCCCCTGAGGTTTAAGTAAATCTGATTGAAGATGTTCTTACCTCTGCTCTTCTGGTGTGTGCGAGCGTGTTCGCCTCCTCGCTGCTCATCTCATCGCTCAGTCTGCTCAGACCTGATAAGCTTCTGTGGCACAGCTGCTTTTTAAAGCCACATGACCTCTGTCTGTGCTCAAGCTAATACTGTTATCTATCTAAATGAAACTTTCTCCTCACTCACACAGAGTTTTGCAGAGCGACTCCCTGCCCTTCAGTCATAAACCCTTATAAAGCGTTATATTTATTGTATTTAAAGGGAATAAAAGAAACAATCATGAGGATCAAAATATGAGAATTCGAAATGTGAAGATTCTAGTTTCTCAGTGTGAGGGTTTATCACCTTTTCCAGTCTTTCATCAAACTGAATATCTTTGGGTTTCGTGCTGTAGGTTGAACACAAAAAGCTACTTGAAGTCAACACATTGGAGTTTTGTGGAATTGTTAAGTGAAATTTTCACTATTTTCCATTTTAGATCATCTTTAGGTTTTGCACTGACAAAACAAGACATCTAAAAACATCCTGTGGGAAACTGAGAGAAGATTTACATTAAACAAACAAGTAACTAATGATGAAAACAAACGATAGTTGCAGCCCTGACAGTATTTTTCTTTCGTTCCATATGCAGAGATCGATCTTCAGACCTCCACCCAGCTCCACATGCGACTGGATCGGTCCACCCAACCCTCTGTCAAACCTGCGGCCGATCGTTTACCACATCGCCGAGAACGAGTCGGAGCTGCAGAGACGTCTGAGGAACCTCAGGCAGGAGACGGAGGACTGGAACCACGAATTCTGGACCAAACAGAACATCACCTTCAACAAGGTTAAGAGGTTTTCTGTATTTCTGTTAGAAAATAAATCTTTAGTGTGTTTTAAATGTGCTGTTAAACACCTTTGTTTTAAATAATCGTATGTCACAGGGAGGTCAGAGGTCAGGATCCTGACGTATGGTGAATAAATATATTAAACAGGGAATTGAGCCATCAGAAGTGGATGATAAACAACTGATTTGTTTGTTTAATATATTCACAAGTTAAACCTGAAAACAATCTAATAAAAAGCTTATCTTTTATTACAGTCATGACTCCACAATGAGCTTCAGAGATACTGTAACTGACTTGTAGGAGAAAACCACAGACTGTAAATATAAATTGACGACATGACGGCTCCCAAGTGAAGCCAAAGTGTCTCAATCCCCCCCCCTGGTGGCTGGCTGCAGTAAAGGTCATAAACCTCACCTCCTCCATGTTAGTGGACGGGACATGGACCAAACTAAAAAGTCAAAATACAGGTCAAATAACATAGTTTCTGTCATTTCAGGTGGTTCTTCTCACTCTGATGTTTGTTCAAGTGTTCATGTTTCCGACAAGTTTGGTTTTAATTCGTTATTTGATGATATAAAAAATGGGGTGAAAGGTTATGATTGTCAATAACTTTCTCGTCTTCATCGTTATTAATGGAAAGTGTGAGGAAGGTGGTTTATTCTGTTCTTTTATGGAGTAAAGTTCTTATTTTCACCAGCAGAGAGCAGCACCACACAACAGGACCAGTCAGGACTCTAATCAACCAGTCACATCTGTTAGAATCACAATCATTAGGAATATTTTCAGTAAAAAAATGTTTTAGATTCTGTTTCTTATCTAAAGGATGAAAGTTCAAAACTGACGAAGGAATTTGACAGAAATTTAACACCAGATATTTTAAAGACAGTTTGGAAAAACACCAACATACCTCGAATGTCTGTGATTCTCAGTAGAAGACATTCCTCTGCATTCCTACACATGGTGGTTGAATAGATCAGTGTTTGCTGTTGCCTTTTTGTTTGGGGATAAAATCTGTTGAAACATTTCAAGATCTCATATTTGTATAATCTCTGCAGGACAGAGATTCTTTCATCATGTCACAACTGAAGGCAAAAGGCTTGACTGTGCGTGATGAGCAAGGTGAGGACACACACACACACACTCACACACACACACACACTGTTGTGAAAAGCAGACACAACTGAGCCAGTTTGGTTTGTGGGACAATGTTAGAAATGTCGCCTGCAGACATGACTTCAAACGCACAGTAAACAGAAGCTGGTGATTTCTCTCTCTCTCTCTCTCTCTCTCTCTCTCTCTCTCTCACCCAGGACGCCGGCGGTTCCTCAACTCAGAAGAAATGGCGGAGTTTTACAAAAGCTTCCTGGACCAAAACAGAACACGACACATGACTTACAACAAGTGAGTTGTTTTGCAGCCGAGTGTCTCTCGTGGTGCTGCTGGGTGGACGGGTCCGTCTCCCGCCACCGGAGCATTGAGCTCTAACTGACGTCGTCTTACACTGTAGCAACTAAGATTCCTGCCCACACACACACAAAACACACACACACACAAAACACACACACACACACACACACACACACACACACACACACACACACACACACAAAACACACACACACACCACCTGTGCACCTGATTTCAGTTTAGTTTTCCCCCATGTGTGGGTTTTTACTTTTGTTTGCACGACTGTGTCCTTGTCGTCTCAGTTATTGTCTCAGGTTGAACTTGAATCTTCCAAAACAACAAACCTTTGTTACATCGTGCATCTACATTCAATCCATCTGTCTGCACTGTTGTTCATATCAAAGTTTGCCAGCTTCTAAACTTTTACTTTACTTTTCATGCGTTGGTTTATAAATGTGGGTGTGTAAATAAATGGTTCTTACAAAAAACCATTTAGAATCGGTCCAGGGGATCGTCTCTGCCGGCAGCAGAGACACGGTGATGGTATGAAAGGCACAAGTTGTTATTCAGGGTCTTTGCTAAGAGTTTGGCAACGTTACACATGTCCCACTCAACGAGGCGTCTCGCTATCAAGTCTCTAACACTCGGGCTATCGCAGGAAGACGGAGGAGGAAACACGAGTGAGGGAGCGACTTTTGTTTGAGAAATGCTGACAGAGTTGGTTCATGTGATACTCTATCACTTTCTTCTAATTCTCTTTTTCCTCCTCCGCTTCATTTCCAGGGAATGGTACAGACGGAACTTCACCATCACTTTGCTCATGGCCCGAGTCGCCCTGACCGACATGTGGAAGACTGTTCGACACAGCAAGAAGAAAACCAGCTCTCCTGCCTCCTGATCGTAAACTGTTCACTCGCTCTCCTGTCAAGTCTTTTATTGTATTTGAGTGTTTTGGGGTTTTTCCTTTGTAATTTAATTGACAAGAATTAAAAAAAACAATCAAATCTAATTGGAGATTTGTCTCTTTTCCATCCGTCTCTTTCTTTCCTGTTATCTTGAATGTGTGGTGGATTCGGTCGGATTCCCCTGCAGCTCCACCGATATTTCCACTTCTCACTTGGAGACAACAATGATGAGGATGTTTTTAGCTGTTAAATTGATTTTTCTCAGTCTGAGTCTTTCTTGTAATCACTCTGGAAAATAGTCTGAATTTAGGAGGCGCTTCCCCTGAAGCAGTTTGTTCACCAGAAACACAATTACATAAACGCTCCTACAGTATCAGGTCTGTTCACGGCGCTTTATTATAAAACACAGGCCCAGAGCGCTTCTACATTTTTAAGGTTAAGTTGTGAAAAGGGTTAGGGTTAGGGTTAGCCCTAGGTGCCTCGACCTGTTTGTTTGATCACTGATTCTGTCGATATGATGCGTGAGAGGTGGTGAATGATCAGTGCAGGATGTCGTACTGTGTGAAGATGAAGCCTCCTCTGCTACAGGTTCTTCAGGTTAGACTGTGGCTCGTTCATCGATACAATATGAAGACGAGAGAAAGTATATCACAGTTTGAAAGGATCTGTCACTAAGTTTGGGTTTAGTATGTTATCAAAAAGTATTAGTTTCACTGAATCTGTAGAGAAACACACACAAGTCACTTCCTCGTCATCACACTACAGTTACATGTATGATGACATGAAGTAGCATTTCCTGGTGCTTTGGTGAGAAAGAGTATTTTCATAAAAAGCTGAAACTTTAAATTTTGTAAGTATATATGTAAGATTACCTCTGTGGATTCCTTCAAGAAGACGACATACGACGACAGTTCAATCAATGCAATAAATGAATAGATGAATAAATAAATGCATACATTGTTTTGTAAGTAAATACATAGATACTAGAATATATACAATTTTTATTTGTAAATGGATAAATAAATGAATAGATCCATTAACAAATAAATACACAAATACATTGATATACAAATAATAGAGTTAAAAAACAAATTAATATATAAATAACTAACTAACTAAATAGATGGATAAATAAATAAATGTATAAAACCAATCAATGAATAACTTACTAAATAAATACATATATAAATGTATAAATAAATGGATTTCTAAGAAACGAACTGAATAAATGGTTAAAGTATAAATGAATGTATGTTTAAGTATAAGTAAATACATGTATAAAGTATAAGTAAATACATGTACACAGTATAGAAAAATGGATTTATAACTAGAAAACAAAGTGAATAAATAAATAAAAGTATAAAGTATACATAAATAGATTTGTAACTAAGAAACGAACTGAGTGAATAGATCAACACTTGTTTAAAGTATAAATACATAAATCTAATATAACACTATAGATGTGTCTGCTCCCGTCGCACCGCAGCTTCCCCTTTAATCCGGGCAGGGGTGACATCATTACCCGGGCGGGGAGGGGGGGGACACCGGCTAACGCCATTTCCACGCAGCGCAGTCAGTCATCCAGCCGCGGAGCACCGAGCTGTCACCTCCTCAGCGGTTCACCCGGCCCCCATGCGGCCGCTGTCGGGTTCGGTTTGACGGAGGCGTCGCTGCCATGGAGCCGCGGGGGCAGAGGCTGCGGAGGCCACACGTAGCTTCCCGTGTAGCTACGTAGCTAGCCGCTCATCACCAGCGACCGACGCGGAGAAGCGGTCACTGAACGCGGCGCGGACACTTGGCAGATTCCGCTCCGGAGCTCCGGGCTCACATTTCACTCTTCCCGTCGGACGTCGGTAGACGGAGCGGCACCCCCATCGGGGAAACGACTCGATTCACGCGGGGGGGAGAGGCGTTTCGGTCCGGCTACACTGGCAACGGATGTCCTAGAGAACGGTAAGAATGGCTCCGTGTATTTCTTGGAGTGGTCTCATTAGCTAATTAAGCACTTTCACTCCCCGGGAAGCGGTTTCTTCCAGTGTCATTCTGTCAAAATACATTTATTTCACCAATTCCACCATCGAGGCCCCCCGGGTTGTAAAGAATAATAATAATATTAATAATAATAAACCCCTCCCTGGCTCCGTTCCTCCCGGGTGGTTGGTGTTTACGTTCGCTGCAGGAATTAGACGCCAGTTTGGCTGCTGTCAGTGGAGGGCTAGCCCCGGAGTTAGCACTGGTGCTAGGTGTGTGTGTGTGACTGGGAAGGACGGGCCAACTGGTTCTTCAGGTTAATCCCTGTGTGCAGCGACACGAGCTGCGGAGGGATGCGTCTAAATCACGGCTGTCAAGGTGGAGGAAGGTGCACCGCGGCGCCGCAGACTCCTGATGATGGACCTGTCATGTGATGGGTCATGTCTCCATGTTGGACGTGCCTTCCATTGATATTCACAGCGGGCCCAGGGCAGTGAAAGCTGCCTGTGTTGGGGAGGGGCAGCCCCGGGGGGGACAGTGGGTCTCAGTGTGGGTCCCACAGCTGGGTTTAAAAACACTGGACGGTCTCGACACTGCAGGACAAGCAGCCAGAGCTCAGCACAACACTGTTCTGCTGTGTCTGCACCTTCCCTGCAGTGTTTAACGTGTAGTCCACCCAGAGGATGTCTCTGCTCCTGACAACCCTCTGCCCCCTGGGACAGCTTGTTGTTGCCTCGGATGTCCCAGAAGGTTTGAGTCCTTACTTCTGCTGGGAAATTGTGATTGTTGTCACAGCAGGAGAAGCACCAAACCTAATGCAATCAACAGCTATTTCTACTATTGATTAAGCTCCCATGTACTTTTTGACAGTCCGAAACCCTTCAAGATCCCGTTTACACTCTCATACGACAAAGAAAAGCTGGAATTCTTGATTTACGAGCAGAGAAAGGACTTATCCGATTTATCCGTCTCGGTGATTTCCCTCTAATGCATCAGATCGGCTCGAAAAAAAAACAAAAAAACAAGTTCCCTGAGTCCAAGATGACGCCTTTTTAAAAGGTTTCGTCTTTCTGCCCATCCCTAAGAAACCTCAATTCTCTCAGTTCACAATTGCATAAGACACAGAGAAGCAAGAAATCTCCATTATTGGCAATACAAATGATTATGTATCGGTAATTCAGAATTAGTATTTAAACCATCCTGCTATAGTGCTGTGTTTTTGATAGTGAAACCAACATGTTATGTTTATTGTTACGCTCCAGCTTGTGAACATTTATAGGCTTTTCTGAATTTACGTTAAAGCTTGGGTTGGCAATCTTAGAAAAGTAAGAGCAGCCCCTCCCATTGGCCCTCTCGTCAAAGCTACGTCCCCAAAACTTACTGACTGACAGCTGCTGGAAGACGAGCTCTCCCTGACTCGCTCGCTACCTTCTGGTTATCGTCTCTGCTTCAGTCGTGTACGTCCCTCCGGCTGAAGACCTGGATCACGCGCAGTGAGAACACCGGTAGATGCAGGCAGGTCGGTTAGTGACACACAGGTACACCAGCCAATGAATTTGGTCTGAATCAAATGATTGCGTGTGTTTGTTACGGTCCTGCCGGGGGCCACAGACACCAGCTTCGTTCAGGTGAATTTATTATTTATTGATTTCTACTTGGATGTGAAGAGGGTTTGAACAAATAAGCAGAAATCCTGACCCCACGGTGAAATGTGTTCCTCGTGTGCTTAGTTCTTTAATAACCGTCTCGGTCTGACACTGAATACTGTGAAATGATGCTGTGATACATGTCTGCTGGGGAGGAACTGAAATACTGTGAACACTGGCGAGGAAATCAGGGGGAACTCATGGATTCTACCATCTTACAATTAGTTAAACCCAGTTCTGCTCATACAGAGTTAAAGCCTGAACCTTAACCTGTGTATAGTCACAAGTAAGTTGTGTATTAAAGGCCAGTGTCTGTATGAGAAATGAATCCAGGAGCTTGTGTTGCTGTCTTCAGGGCCGTGCGGGGTGTCGCTGCTGCTGCTGCTCTCTGGAGATCAGAACATCTCAAACAACTGCAGTGACTCGCCCCAAGGCTCGCTCATGGAAATAAAAAAAATGATTGGAGCTCTCGTCATGTGAGAGCGTAGCAGAAAATGAGGCTGCAGCTAATTTTAATGATGACACAGTTTAACACAGCGAACTGCAGCCGTCCCCCACAATGTCACACTGTAATATCCCTGTGTTTGAGTTAGAATCTGACGTTTTGATTGTGTTGTTGTTCTCTCACCTCCTCGTCTAATCGATTTATTAATACACATCGCACTTTGTCATTTCCTCAGTTTCCGTCAGGCAGTGACACATCTCGTGACTGCCCTGTGTGTTAACCCTCGATATCTCCACATGATGTGTTCATAATGTCTGGATAGTGGAGGCGACCTGAGGAGCAGGAAAGGATGCAACACGTGGAAGATAAGATTAGCAGCATAAGCTGAAACAGGCAATAAGTTGTATTCAGTATTTCTATCAACAATGGATCACATGACTTCTCCTACATGTGTGAAAGGGGTTTGCTTGTAGTAAAGACACCACAGACTCTGTGGTTCCTCTCATAGAGATGAATATCTTCTTATTGGTATGTTGTGGTCGACAAGGAGGTTATGGTTTCCGCCCTGTGTTTGTTTGATTCTCAGCAGGATTAAGCAAAAACTACTGTACAGGGTTTTTACAAAACTTGGTGGAAGGCTCCAAGAAAGTTATACAGTTTCTGAGTGGATCAAATTCAGGAGCCAGATCCAGATATATTTTCCACTAGATAAACAAATAATCAATTATCAACCGTTCAGGAAAAAGTATGACTAATGTTCAGTGGTAACAGGTTTACTTCTGGTTTCTTCTTTCTTTCAAGTGGCCAGAAAACCTAACTTAAAGTATTATTTTATTTAACGTATTTATCCATCAACAACGATGCTCATTGATCAATAGAAAAATAACTAAATGAGCTGGCGTTAACATAAAAGGCTCATTTATCTGCTGGAGGATCTTAGGAGGCGACCTGACAACAAGACGAGGCTCAAACAGTTAGTTTGTTTTCCACGCTGCTCTTTTCCAAAACAACAGCTCAGACTGGGCAGTGAAGTCGTGTCTCGTGTTTTTGTCGTGCTCTTCCTTGTTCTGAGCCACGGTTGACATCTTAGCTGGAGTTAACTGCCCTGCCCAGTCCTTGGAGCTATTTGTACCAGACAAACTGACGTCTCCCTGTGAGCAGCAGTGGTTTCCATTGACAGGATACTGGTAGAACGACTGTTGCGGCAGTTGAATCACGACAATCCAAACAAACGCACGCGTCTGGGAGTGTGTCGCAAGTTCTTTTAAAAACCATCCAGTGTATTTAACGTGCAGTGGCTCAAAGTGTCCACTTTCACTCTCTCTGACTGTGATTATGTCTCACAGCTCTCATCGTCTAATGACTATCAGCCGACACATCGCTGACTAAGATTGTTCTTCACAGTGCTGCTCATCCTGCCGCAGGCTCCATCCTCGTGCATTAGCCCAGAGCAGGCACTGAGTGTTCCTCTTTTTCACTGGTCCCAAACACAACCCCCCCCCCCCCCCCCCCATCATCTATACCCACCACCACATTTGTCTTCAGCCTTCTCATTGCCTTGAACTGCCTAAACCTGTTTATGTGAAGGGCTGCAGCGTTTCCCCGGGGCGCGCAGCTTCAAGCCAGCTATTTGCATTTTTAAAAAAAACCCATCAGAACATAGTTTTCTCTGGCTTTTCCCAGTGGTGCTTTGTGCTATGAGACTCATCTGATGCCAGAAATAAAACGTGGTTGAATCAGAAGAGAAAGAAAAGCTTGTGCTGTCACTTTCACTTCTGTATTACACCGCCTGCACAGAGAGTTGTCCGTCTTCCTCTTTGCAGTTCAGTATGTTTTCAGTGGTTAGAAATGTACCTTGCTCTGTGTCGTTGGGGGATAAAGGATTCACTCTGGATTGAAACCCAGCTTCACAGCTTGGTCCTGTCAGGGATCCATTTAAATGTGTTGTTTCAGTGTATAACAGCTTTTATATTGATTCTTACGACACGTTACCCCTTAGTGAGCTGTACAACAAGGTCTGTCTCAGTTCTTAATCTCTCTGAATGTGAAGGAAACACTGGTTTAATTTGCATTACGTGCATTTTCTACGGTGGCCTAATTAAGAGAACAACTTCATCAATTTGACGATACATGCGCTGGAACAAGTCACAACACAAATATAGAAACGTGCTGCAAATAGCGAAAACAACAACAGAAATGTTTCCCGGGGACCCAACAAAGTGATGAACCTGCTGTAGCTCAGTGCTTTGGGAAGTTTTTGAAGTCTGCTACTCATCAGTGGTGATATGAAGGTTTTTCGTGAATGTAAACATTCTGCAAAATGAAAATGCCCAACGTCTGTGATAGAGGGAGCTTCTCTCGCCCACAGAAAACACTAAAGCTCCTGAAACACCTCGTCAGTAGTCGGGCGGATAGCTCCGCATCAAGATGCCCCACATTTCCATAATGCACGCCTAGCGGCTCGTCTGGCAATGCCAGCTAACAGCCGGCACTCCCTATATGCGCTGGAAGCACCTGACCAATCACAACACAGCTGGTCGGACTAAATGAGTAGTTTCCAAAGATATTCAATCAATCCACTTTTTAATGAATTAGGTCATTTAAGTGCAGAGTCAGTTTGAGCTTCAGTCCTGCTCACCTGGAGCTGCTGCCTTCCACCTCCTCCTGCACAGCCTCAGCTTCCTGCTCTGCTGTCAGCTGATAGGCTGCGGGCCGGTTGCTGAGTCACATGGAGCGATCAGGTCTGCAGCCCCCCCCCCCCCCCTGTCTGTCTCACATGCTCAGAGCAATCTTCATTCAGCTTCGTTGTTTTTCTTCCTCATAATTTGAAGTGAAATGTGAAATCTGAAGCAGTTCACTGCTGTCTTCACCACAGCAGCTGTGATACTGAGGCGGTCACCGTGACATCGGAGAGAAAACCAATGTTTGTTTCATTTCTCTATTTTTCACCGAGACGAGCAGTTGAACACAACTTCCCTCAGTGTTTCTGTAATTATTCGGCCTGTTTGCAGCTTCAGTGTGCTGCGCTTTCAGCAGAGATTTATTAGGCAGCTCACTACAAGTGCTGCCAAAGCGCTCAGTCATAATCCTCTTAAGTGTGTGTGTGTGTGTGTGTGTGTGTGTGTGTGTGTGTGTGTGTGTGTGTGTGTGTGTGTGTGTGTGTGTGTGTGTGTGTGTGTGTGTGTGTGTGTGTGTGTGTGTGTGTGAATACAAAGCAAAGTCAGGTTGGATGTGAAGAAACACATGAGGAGTGTGATGCACAGAATATGACATATAGTCTTTTGCTAACATGTGCATATTAATATAATAACTAACTAACTATAATAGCTAACTCAAGATCTGATTATGTGCTATGACTGCATTATGACAGCACTAAGGAGCTGATGATTATGGGAGATATTACAACCATGAATGTGTGTGTAACGCCCGGGTGGGAATGTTGCCTGGAAAGGGAATCTCCAGTTGATAAACTTTTGGAGCTGGTACAGTCGACGGTGAAGCCATTGTCCGAAAAACACATTAAGTACAAGCAATAGAACTTATATCGTCGGGGGCTGTAGCCAATATCAGCTCATATTGATTCCCCATCATATGATGTCATATTATAAGTGATGTCATGAAGCAGTCAGAAAATGACGTCATGCACAGTTCAACAGAGCGTTTTGCAGGCTTCTTTGTATCTTACAGGACTACGGACATGACTTCAAGCTTATATAGATCGATAAGTAATTTATGGTCACATGGTAGAACGATGTCACCGTGAAGTCCACAAATGACGTCATATAGTGTGGTAATGTGTATTAGAAACACAAACTGCATCTTGTTTGGATAAATCCATCATCATCAGGGTTTGAATGGGACGTTAGCATCGCCTCATTGGGGTATGAACACAGCGTGCACAGCGTATTCATCGCCCCTCTGATGCTTTTCATTTCTGTTTGAACTCAGCGTCTGATCTGGAGTTGAACCGTCAGCAGGAAGCAGATCTAATTTCTGTGGATTGGCTCAAATTTTTCATCACAGCTGAACCTAAGTCCCAGTTTTTCTTTAAGCATCATAAGTGATGACTCCTCAGCTTTTTTAATAGCACCTCAAACTGCATTTTACAAATACACAACCTGTCTTTATCTTGGCTTTTTCTACTCTCACACGCTGTTCTGAGCTTTTCACGTAGAGCAGGTGGTTCAGTCAGTTCCTTGCTCAAAGGCACCTTGAGTTGTAGTAGGAGGAAAACAGAGCATTTAGTATCAGAGGTACCAGGAAGTGTCACAAACACATGGTCTAACCTTTCGTTTAAATGTTGTTTCTCACTGGCAGGGCTGTAAAAAGCTGTTTGCAGGTCAGAAGATTTCAACTGGGAGTGAAACATCTGAAGCGTGTGTGTTTTTTTGCCCATTAATGATTTTTCTACGTTACTCAATGTGTCACATGTGAACCCTAGTCTGCTGTTCCCTGAAGGGACCTGGACGCCCTGTGTGACCCTTTTATAGCTGCGACAGTAACAGACGTTACCAGTTACATGCGTTTCATTTAGTTCTGTGAGGAATAAACTGAACCTTTAAGCCACGATATAATAATGTGACATATAATTAATGTGCTCATCATTTTCTTTTCCTGCTCCAGGATGCGTGAGGACATGTCCACCATGGTGTGCGTGAAGGAGGAGGAGGACCCTGGGGAGAAGCTGTCCCAGGAGGAGATCATCTCCCGGACCAAGCAGGTGATCCAGGGGCTGGAGGCCCTGAAGCAGGAGCACCACTCCATCCTCGACGGCCTGCTGGGCACGCTGCGCTGCCTGAAGCAGGATGAGGAGGGCGTCCTGGTGGAGGAGAAGTCCCACATGATCCGCAAGTCCATGGAGATGCTGGAGCTTGGGCTGAGTGAAGCACAGGTGTGTGTCTATATGATCCCAGACATCTCAAACAATAGAGAATCATTATCAACTGAAATGTTCTGCTAGTTGTTGGCTACATGCTTGAAGCTATGTAGCCTCAGCAGAATATGTCACCATTTTAAAAAAAAAAAAAAAAAAAAAAGCAAATCAAAGCATACACACAGATTCCAATGCTGAGATGTAGATTTCATCTCAGAAGTTTATACATCGAATTAGCGTTGTCTGTTTCTCTTTATTATCATTTTAAATACATACGAAAGTGAATTTCTGTCGCCATCTTAGCTCCAGTGTTTCCTAAATACAATTCCCCCTTCAGAAATACAACGTTTGTTGAAAGTGTTGAAACACCGTTCCTGTGAGTCAGTGATGAGTCACTCTCTTCAGCCCTGATCTCTCACTCTGATTTCCACCTGCAGTCATGTTGAAGCACAGAGTGATTCATATTTTTCTGCATAATTCTCCAACTGCATAATTCTCTTATGTGTCAAACTCTCCAGACAAACTCTCGCCCTCCAGCCTCTAACCTGAGACCTATATGCTTTTATGAGGAGGATTAGTTAGTGTACACACATGCTGGGGGGGTGTACTCTCCCACGCAGTTTTACTTTCCTTCTTTACACATAACACTTCCACTGATTCTGTCATTATATCTATTTGTGTTAGGACGTTGAACTCTGTTGTTCCTTGTATTAAAACTACTGTCAACAATGTATTGTCCTACAGGCATCACATACTCTGGTGTTATGATACTTACAAATGAATATAATCTTTGGAATTAAAGTTTATCCAAAAAAGCATCATTCTGTTGAACCAACAGACTGTAAATATGAATGGATGACGAATATCCATTTGTGGAGTTGATCCAACATCCCAACTGTGTGAACTGTTTAAAGAAACTCGCTCCTCCTCCTCCTCCTCCTCCTCCTCGTCCAGGTGATGATGGCGTTGTCGAGCCACCTGAGCTCGGTGGAGTCGGAGAAGCAGAAGCTGCGAGCTCAGGTCCGCCGGCTCTGCCAGGAGAACCAGTGGCTGCGGGACGAGCTGGCCGGGACGCAGCAGAAGCTGCAGAAGAGCGAGCAGAGCGTGGCCCAGCTGGAGGAGGAGAAGAAGCACCTGGAGTTCATGAACCAGCTGAAGAAGTACGACGAGGACCTGTCCCCAACTGTGAGTCCAGAATGTGTCTCCATGGTCTCGTGTTTAAGATGCATGCATTTCCAAGTTAACACCTTCGTCATCCTGAGATATTTATATTATTATATCTTAGGTCGCGTGTTAGAAACATCATCAACTTAAGTATCATAATGAGCTCAGCATCATTTTGTATTGTAGCTCCCATTTCTTTCAAAGACACTGATTCCTGCTATTTGGATTTTTTTCTAGTCACTTTCCTAAACGTCTTTTATCAGCAGCAGAGACAAATGCACACGGTCAATATAAAGGATCTCAAGTGTTTTAAGTGCTTGTAAATGTATTTTCAAAGATCCAGAGGACAGAAGGAGTGACTCAGCAAATACTTGAAATGTTCTTTTGTGGTTTTAGAAAACAGTCCGAACATTACCCCTCTGTCTCTGTCCTCCTTCTCTCTCTCACTCCTTCTCTCTCTCACTCCTTCTCTCTCTCACTCCTTCTCTCTCTCACTCCTTCTCTCTCTCACTCGCTCCCCTCAGGAGGAGAAAGACTCTGACTCCAGCAAAGAGACTCTGGATGATCTCTTCCCTGACGACCACGACGACCAACCCCCGGGCAGTAAGTGTTACGTCTTCTTCTCTCCGCTCTGAGGGAGTCGTGAGCAGTTTCAAATGAAAACATCAAATATACCTCCTGGTGCTGGGATGTAGATTTAATAGCACTGGTCTCGTTAAACCTCTGGAAACAAATGGTTTTGTCATGTTTCTATATTCAGTCTTTTTATTTGGATCAATATGTTTATTTAGCAACATTTTAAGATTAAACAGTTCTGTATTTTTTTAATTTATAACAATTTCAGGACTTTTATCATTCATTATGGTTCACTCATTTACATAACATTTTATCTTAGGTTGTATTGAGTTTAGATAAATTAAGCTTTTTAACAAATAAGCAAAAATACAGATGTAAACACCGGCAAACTACGCAGAGTTCAAATGGTTAAAACTTAGATTTAACCGAGAAGTTGTTAATGTTTCTGTTCTATAGATAGAATCCTTTGGGAATCGAACTACTGTATTTGTACCAGTGACGCCCATGTAAGTCAGTGGACGTCCCCCCCCCCCCCCCGCCTCAGTGTTTGATGGGGTGATCTTTCAGTAACTCAGTAGTCCAGACAGTAAAGCTGTGCTGGCTGTAAAGGTCCATTTGTCAGGACCTGCTTCAGCCTGGATGGAGGCCAGATGGAGAAAATACCCTCTCAGCCACACTGGTGTTATTTACTTCCAGGATTTCTACTCTGATTTACCTTCTGCGTGGCTCTCGTCTGGCGAAATAATGTTTGACTTCAGAGGTGTTGTTATGATCTGATTAGATTTGGCTTTGAATTTCGATAAGCTTGAAGCACACAGTGGTGATTAGCTTCACCCAGTTTGTCTTTATGAAACCAGTCCAAGTCCAGATGCTCCGGCGCAAGAGCCACAGCGTCTACTGGTCTGTTTGAAACATCTGAATTGAAAGAAATGTACCGTGACCGTGAGTTTGTTTTCGGGATGAATGAGAGAGTGACTAAGAAGTTTCTGGTCACAACAAAAAGGAAAACAATTTGTCCTCCAACTTGGCACCGGCAGCGCTGTTTAAACCCTTTTTTGTACCAAGGTGATTTCCATCTGGCTCCCAGCACCAGTTTGTCGGCCAGTTTTAAACTGGCAGCAGACCTGGAGCCGGACTCCAGGCCTCTGAGCAGTAAATAGATAAATAAGATTAAAAGAATTAAAAATAAAATAAGGGATTACTAGTACAAGCAAATAAACACAAATACAAATCTTCAAGTTAATCAAAGACAGAACTGCATGACAGAGCAAACAGAGGCACACATGTTATCACTGTTCGCTATTTTCCTTGTGTGTATTGATAGGTTATTTATTTCTCCTCTGTCATAGAGTTACACACACACACACACACACACACACACACACACACACACACACACACACACACACACGCACACGCACGCACACACGCACACTGCAGTTTTATTGTGAATCAATCCAACACACACTGTCCTGCTGCCCCACATACTCAGCAGAGCATCGAATATGCAGTAATCTGCCACTGAAAACCACCTCCAGCACTATTTCTTCCCATTTATGTTCCTAAAAAAATTTAGATGATGAATTTATGACATCTTGCAGCTAAAGACAGACGCTGTGAATAACAGAAATACAGAATTCCTCTCGCTGTATCTTTTCAAGAGGGATAAAGATCTGTCCGTGTCAGATATGTATTTGCAGCACATTCCTCCTCAGGCGGAATTAAATTCCACAATTTTTTAGCTGTAAAGGCGGTTTTGTCGTCTGCGTGTTTCTGTTCTTGTGAAAACAGACTTTATTTTTTTGTATGTGTAAATGCCAGGATGTGGTCGGCGGTATTTCCTCTTTCTTACAGTGTTTCGTGGGAGTAATCTCAGGGTGTGATCCACACTTCTGTGTTTTTGGCCCAAATTTTGATTTCAGGTTGTAGAGCAAAGGAAGTAAAGCAGGTCGGAGCAAATAAGAGGATATTTATCTGATGTTTTATCCTTAGTTACATGCTGAGAATGAAAGATGTCAAACTCAATGAGATTTAATAAGGAAAGAGAGATGGGATGTGTTGAGGATCTGCTGGTGCACGGAGCAGGAAAACATTAATACGCTGTGGAGAAAAGTGGATGAACGCGAGAAGAGATGTGTTTCTCCTCCTCTCCTCTTCAGGCTGCCTGGAAAGCTTCTGAGGCTTTGGTATATTATGTTAGCAGTGAGAAGGTAATGGTGCAGGGAGGACGATAATGATGATGAGAGCTCTTTCTGGATTTAAACTGACCTCAGGCTTATTCACAGTGGTTTTTTCTGTACAAATATTTCCATTTCAGCATTTTTGATCTAACTCTACGATGCCCAGCGAGGTGCTGGATGTACTTGTAACCTGTTATGTTAATGAAATGAACACGTTCCATAAACGCTGCAGGTTTATAATAAGGGACTGAACCTGAACACCTGGTATCACTTGGTGTGTCGGACTCTTTACTGTGGTCAGTGTGATTGCTGCCGTGGGGCGGCTCCCTCTTTAAACACCACTCGCTCTCCTTCGCAGTAAATATAGAGGTGCCTGCCTTTAATAAGACACTCAATCGGGGGGGTTTCCTGACCTCTCACATGCACACACACACTCACACACAGAATCAGACCTACAGACATGAGGTATGTTCTGAGAGAGATTCCTGTCGTGTCCTCCTGACCCCGGCAACGTTCCACACAGAAACCATGTTCTGTGCACTGCAGCAGAATGAGGACATTGTTGGTGTGTGAATAATCTGTTATTTGGGGCACACGTTAACAGCCTGATGTTTGTTTGTAGCAGCTCAGCAGCGAGCACACATCCACATGGGAAGAAAACAAAATTAGAATTCACTTGATCTGAATTTTTTATTGGATCTGCAGTAAGTTGCACACATTCATAGATATCAGTCCCCTAAACACGCAGGATTATTTTCCATCAAGATCCCAGGAATTATTATCTGAGGAATCAACTAAAATGTTAAAAGAAAACAACTCATAATGTTTGAGAAGGTAAAATATAATTCCCGGATCCCCCCCCCCCCTGATCTGAATCCGCACTAATGTATCCTTGTGTCAAGCTCCACTCCTCTCCACAATTTCATGGAAATCGGTTCAGTAGTTTTTGTATAATCCTGCTAACTATATAACACAGACTTAGTATTACATCATTAAACAGAGAATTGTTCAGTTTATGTGTGAATCTCAATGTTCTGTGTCATTGTGTCTCCAGTCCAGCCGGCTCATGGCAGTGCCGCGGCGGCGGCTGCCCAGCAGGGAGGCTATGAGATCCCGGCCCGTCTGAGGACCCTCCACAACCTGGTGATCCAGTACGCCTCCCAGGGCCGGTACGAGGTGGCTGTGCCGCTTTGCAAACAGGCCCTGGAGGACCTGGAGAAAACCTCTGGACACGACCACCCAGACGTTGCCACCATGCTCAATATCCTCGCCCTCGTCTACAGGTTAGTCGAGGACGTCCAGTACGTTTGTTAGACTCTACAACTTTAAACCTTTATAATAGAGTAACTGTAAAGTTCATCAGCTAAAAACTTAGTTCGCACTGTTCACACCTTCACTAGTTTGTAAATCCTCAGAGTCCTCGACCACTTTGACTATTTTGACAAGCCTGGAGTTGAAACTTCTCAGTGAACGGTGAGACAGTGTTGGTCGGTGTCAGTGTTTGGTGGATAGCAATGAAAGGAATGTTAATAACCTTGTTGCTTCACGGCACAGCTTGAATCCTTCAGCTCCGACAACAATCTGGCTTCTTCTGAGCCAAACATGCAGTAATGGACACAACACGTAGTCTCTTTGTCACTCTCACAAAGGCCCTGGAGGCCGTTTGTACACACCTTTAAAAACGCCGTGTGACTGGCCCCCCAGTGAGAGCTGGATGCCTTTCTACGTCAGGAGGGGAACACGGCAAACACAACCCAAGATTTACAGAACAGTGACAGAACGGGTCGAGTGTTAATTTCCCAGGCAAAGAGGCGAAGGACAAAAGAATGACACAAGAATTCTCCAGGGTCGTTGCCATGTTCTTTTTCTCCCTCTTCCACAAATCTTATCCGTTGAATAGTGAGCCCGGGCTTTTGATTTGGTTTCCCTGCAGGAACGATGGACTAGCTCGACTTGTCGTCAGCAGACTGTCGCTCTGACTGTGGGAACCTGCGCAAAACTATTTCGACCATGTCACCTGAAAATAATGGGCTATTAGTGGAAAATGTCGTCATTGTTTGAAGTGTCCTCTCTTCGTGTGTCAGTCTGTGCATCTGACTCTGCTGGTTTGTGTCTGTTCCTCAGGGATCAGAACAAATACAAGGAGGCAGCCAACCTGCTGAATGATGCTCTGGCCATTAGAGAGAAGACGCTCGGCAGAGACCATCCAGCGGTGAGTGCATCTTCCTCTTCATCACACCAACGTCATTCCGTTGTGTTTTTCTTTCATCTCACAGTTGGACAAGACATTTTTATGCCATCACAACTTTATCTGAATCATAGATGTATCACTTTGTTCTTAAGGTTATGTTGCCCTTGGTGGAAGAAATGTAGAAACGCATAAAAGTTCAAAAATCTCTTTAAACCTAGCATCACACAAGTCATATTTTAACTAGTGAATCCATCAGAACAACAACATTAAATGAATAGTTGGACATTTCAAAGGAATCCTGCTTATTTGCTGAATTGTTTAAGAAAAGCTAAGCTAATTAGTCAGTTAGCCTAGCTTAGCATAAAGAGTGTAAATGGTGGGGAGATTGCTCGCCGGGCTCGACCATAAGGCAACGACATCCGTTAGAGGCCCAGTGTTTAAGATTTAGTGGGAATTCAGAACATAGAAAACAAGACAAACACGACAAAAATATATGTAATAATAGATAAATAAACATTCTGATAAATGGCTCCAAAATATACAATCAAATGCACAAACATGCTAATAGGATTGGAGTTTGAATGCTTTTCCAAACCCAGCTGATGTATGTCTGCTAGTCTGTGATGATCAGAGTGAACACAGAGGATTTCACAAATATTTAACCCAGATCCATGAACCTGTGTCCGTCAGTAAACACACAGCAGGTCGACTAACTGTGTTAACCCCAGCAGGCTTCTGTCTCCACTGTCTGGACCGACATCCCACTGCACTTTGTCAAGCTGAGGTTAGCCCTCCACATTCCTCCCCTCCCACCTCCCTCCTTCACCCTCTCACACCGTCACCAGGCCCCGATCCGGCTCTTCCACAAGGGAGTTGATTCTGATTTGTCACTCAGAAGGAATCACATCTCAATTCACCGTCCACAGACTTGTTTTCTTTCTCTGTTTCTCTTTGAATCCACTTCAATCTTCTCAATCTTCTCAGTCTCCTCTACTGTCCTTTGTCTTCACGTTAAGTTTTTAAAGCCGGTTCTGAATGTGAACTGGAATGCTACGGGCGCTTTGTCGTCTTCATCATCTGATCTGTAAGTTTGAGTCTGGGATGAAACACTAGATTGTTAGACTCTAACTAATTTGAATGATTTCGTTTAGATTGTGCAGGGAAAAGCAACAATGCATTAGATTCTACACCCCTCCTCCATCACTGCTCTCCCCCTCTTGGGCCAAATCCACACTACTACCACTACATTTTAGTTTTAAAAAACAAAAATCAATGTTTCCACGTCTGTCGTCGACACTTTTCTGGAGTTTAAGAGCCTCGATGTCGGAGAAATCTGAAACTGAGACGGTTAGAGCGTTTAGCAGCGATGATGCCGTCGCCTGCGTTCTGTTCCTGATGGTTCTCACCGGTCACGACTCGATGAGCAGCGGTGAGAGAACAGAGCTTATTGTCAGTAACAGTTTCACCTTGTCGTCGCTCCAAGAGAAGAAATTCGTAGTATTTTCTGTAACTAAGCAACTACAGAGTAGACAGCTAAGTTTATTTTCTTTATCTTTATTCAACAGGTTTTTCAGTTTGAAAGCAGGGATTGATAAAAACCTCACGTGTGTTTTAATGTTACACGGACACAGATTATTACTGATGTGCAGCTAAAACACTTTTGTGTGGTCGGAAAATCGCTTTAGTTTTAAAACAAAATGTATTCTAATGGATGTAGCCTTCCTGAATCATCTCCCCCTCCTCCCAGTGCCTCACCCCTCTGTTCTTCCTCTCTCTCTTCCTCCCACTCGGCCACATGGCCACCAGATCCTGGTCTGAATCAGAGATCAGTGGTGACCTCCAGGCGCCTCAGTAGTCTCCCTTCTCATCAGTGCACGTGTTGGGGAATTATCACGCAGCTCATAAGGATCAAATTACAGCCCACGATGATCATCCACTGTTTCCACACCTTCTCTTTCTCCCCATCGATTACTCACTCACCAGATCAATGGCACTGGGCTGCTGTGGTGGAGTTTTGCGGTTGCACACGCACGGCACAAGGAGGTGGACGTGATTTGAAGCTCGAAGAATATTTCAGAATAATAAACGTGTTCTTGTGTTTTTCAGGTTGCAGCCACCCTCAACAACTTGGCTGTCCTCTATGGGAAGAGAGGGAAGTACAAGGAGGCCGAGCCTCTGTGCAAGAGGGCGCTGGAGATCAGAGAAAAGGTAGGTCAAAGGTCGCCCCACACAGGAGCAGTTGAATTAGTAATGAGGGAGCATGAAGAAGCAGATGTTTCTCCTCCCAAAAGATTTTTCTTGCTTTTGCTCCGCAGCCAACGCATGGTTATAATTTCCTCCCCCATCCTTTCAAACTAAAATTTACATTCACTTTCAGAATCAGTCAGTGTCCTACTTAGCAAACGCAAAAACTCTACACGGAAGATTTCTCTCAAGACGGTTGCCGTGAGTCACTGGTTTAAATGAAGGACAAATGTTTTTGAACATGACTAAGATTAAGTGAAACGTTCGGGGAGACGAGGACGAGACTTTCTCTCTGAATCAGGCAGACTGAGCTGTAGAGGCTGAGGTTAGCTGCTTTCACTCAAAGATTATTTACATCTGGGATTATTCAAGAAGAAACAAATTCATTTTCATGTGTCCCAATGACACAACTCGTGTGGACACCCTGCCTCCTCCATGTTAGCGAATGGGACCTGCAAAAAACTAGATGTACAGTAGAAGATGTTTAGACGAAGATTTTGCCAAATATAGATACGAGTACAGAACGTTCCATCTCTACTAAAGTTAGAGTTACAGTGGATAGTAACTCACTTTCTAGGATTTAAGTCGTTCCTGTTTCCATTTATCTTAAGAAGAAGAAAATATGTATCATGGTGCAGTCTGGTGCAGGAGAATTTTACTGTCATCATTCGTCTCATCTGTAGTTTGACGCCGACAGAGTTGCTGCTCAGAAATCTTAAAGGTGCAGAAGACACTTTCCTGCTCTCTTTCCTTTTGAACAAACCCTCCTCCTCCCTCCTGCTGCCTCCTCCCTCCTGCTGCCTCCTCCCTCCTGCTTCCTCCTCCCTCCTGCTGCCTCCTCCGAGAAAGAAACCTCATCTTTCCTTAAGCTGAACTATTTTAAGGCGGGGGGGAGGTGATAGGGGACTGTGGCAGAGCTGCTGATTCGTAAAGATTTGCACTTTCCTGCAGTTTTGTCTTTTTATAGAAGCTCAGCTTCTCACTGAGTTCGGGCTTCAGGGAGACTGTGGAATTAATTTTAAAACAGCTGCTGAGGCTTTTCACTGTGTTTATTTGAGTAGAACTTAAAAACTTTATGAAAACATGTTGACACAGTGAAAAGAACGATATAAATCCTGCTTATTTCCTCTGGTTCTGTTCTGAGACGTCCAGATTGAATGATACAGATGATTTCAATAAGCGCTGCTATAAAACTTCTTTTAAATTAGATCCAGGACACGTTCACATTATTTGCCGCATGATGTCAGTGACTGAAAGATAAACTGATCTGTAACATGACTTTAAATTCTCTTTTGAAACTGACAAAAACCTACAGATGATGAGTGTTTAGTGTGAGCATCTGAACTTTAACTATTAGTCCTTAGACTTGAAATGACTGGAACAATGAACTAAATATTTCCCTATTCATTTTCATGTCCATTGACCAATAGATTGATTAATTGTTCCTGTTCTAGTTAAAATAGTAGCAGTATAAACATCTCATTCTCATGTTCAGTAAATATCCATGTGAAGCGTGGGTTCAGGCGGTGCACTGTGAAGACGAGGATCTTTCCTTATTAATTTTAGATGAAGGTGGAGTTTCTGAGAGTTTCCCAGAAACCACTGCAGCACTGTTTGAAGTCCTGGCGTCCATCGACAAACACGATGTGTTCCTCAGCGACCCGCAGCTCATCGTGCTGTTGTTCTTATTGCGTCCTTTTCTCAGCTCACACTGTCAGATGTGTGTCTCTGTGGAGGAGGCGGGGGGGGAAGGCTGTGGCTCTGAGTGAATCCTGTAGGTTTCCTCTCTCTGCAGCAGCCTGGAGATCAGACTCCGGCTGTCAGGCTCCATCAGGCCGAGGGTTGAACCTGCGATGCTCAGGAAGGATTTCATTCTGCAGTAAACTGAGAAGCCACTTTGGTTTCTTCAGTTTTACTCTTGAGCACATGGTGGTTTTTTTTATTTCTCAGTCCTCTCTGGCCACTCGCTGTTCATGTCCCAGTTTCCCCAGTGGTTTTCATGGAGTCCTTTCTCACTGGTTTCACTGGTAGTGCTTCCTTTTTCATTTTTAGATTCTCTCTTCTGTCATCTCTTAATCTCTTTTCCCTTCCGTCTTTTTCTTGATTCTTGAACCTTTTACTGTAGTTTTCTAATTCTCGCCGCCTGGTTTGGTTTCTGCTGATGTTTTTAAATCAACACTCAGATCTAATGGCTTCTCTAACGATCTAATGGCTTCTCGGCACACAGGATATGCTTACTCCTCTTTCACAGCCACATCAATGCGAACACATTCACTTTTAAATGACGAGGATATCGTTTCCTATGAGGAATTCTGTTTGTTCCGCTTTTCAATGTGTTTCTCTACTGTTCTCAGCTTTTTCCTTATCAAACAATAGTAGAGCAACGTACCACCTGTAGTTCAGAAAGCAGGTTGCACATTTCAGTGTGTAAACAGAACCAACAAGTAGTTTAAGGGTCAAATCGAGCTGGAAAGAGATGAAACAAACTGTTCCAGTGACAAACATTTTGACAAACATCTCGCTGTCCCTAGAACACGACACACGAGGTTCAAAACTGGATTACACATCTGAAACTGAAGGATATTTAGTAGAGATATGGTAAAAGAATGACTCACCATATTGTAGATGTATAAAAGTGGGAAAACTTTATTTCCCTGTTTGTTTCATTGTCTGCAGGATTGAGCTAAAACTACTGAACTGATTTCCACAAAACCTAAGAGCATAATTAATGGATCTTGAAAAAAATCTGGCATATTTAGGGAACTGATATTTATAAGTTTGTGCAATTTGGTGCAGACTCAAATAAACATCTGGATCAAGCTGATTTATTTAGGTCAAGCTGATTTTAAATGTGGTTTGTAGGGATGTTGGTTTTTCTCAGCTCCAGTTGGGTAATAAATGTCCAGGACTTTCTTTGACATCAGACAAGGATGAGGCTCTTGACCCTTGGAGTAGGTTTCCGCTCTAGAGTCTCATTCTAGTTTTATAGGAGTGAACCTTTGTAGCTACAGGAACCGATTCAGTAGCACCTGGCTACAGTCTTGTGATAATCTCTCACCCGGGAGAAGAGCTGTCAACCAAATGGCACAAGCCAGACGCAGCTTGTCGTATAAAACTCATGTTCTTTGATGGAGTGAGTGTGGTTTTAACCCCCATGTCTGCTTGCTTCCGTCCCAGGTGCTGGGGAAGGACCACCCAGACGTGGCCAAGCAGCTGAACAACCTGGCCCTGCTGTGTCAGAACCAGGGCAAGTACGAAGAGGTGGAGTACTACTACATGAGAGCGCTGGAGATCTACCAGACCAAACTGGGCCCCGACGACCCCAACGTGGCCAAGACCAAGAACAACCTGGTGAGAGGGATGGAGAGAGAAGGAAGGAACAATAAGTTCGAACAGTTTGAACAAAAGACATATTCGTATAATTAACTCATCATCGCATCATATTCTCTGGGAGTTAAATCTGCAGGAAAACCTCTGACTTTTCACAGGACTTCTTGTTTTCTGTGTCGTGCTGAGTTGCTGTTTGGTTGTGTGTGTTTTTCAGGCGTCCTGTTACCTGAAGCAGGGCAAGTTCAAGCAGGCCGAGACTCTTTATAAAGAAATCCTCACCCGCGCTCACGAGAGGGAGTTCGGCTCTGTTGACGGTACGATGTGCACGTGTGACTGGGATGTACACGCACACTTTCACATTTTAAATACCATCCTGTTATCTCTTGTGACTTTGCGTAACTCAAACAAACATATTCTTACTTTTTACTTCCACACTCCTGCTGTTCTCTCCTTCTCATGGAAAGGTTAACGTATTCAGGCGGCCGCTATCGTTTGGAAAGATAAACAAACAAACACAACCTTTCAGCTGAAAACGAGAAACTGTTTTTTTCTTCAGAACCGGAGAGAGATTTAAAATCTGTGTCCTCTCTCCGGCTGCTGAACTGAGTGAACGTGTGAGATTGATTTAGTTCTTTCTCTTCAGATGAGAACAAACCGATCTGGATGCATGCTGAGGAGCGAGAGGAGCAAAGCAAGGTGAGAGTTTCCATCATGTGCACTTCCACTAGTTCTCTAATATTCATTTATATCCACTATTTTTGGGGTTTAATGTTATCTTTGTTGTCCCTAAAACCTTATAAATACCTGAAGAAACATTAAACAACGGATAGAATTAGTCTCTAAACAAGAAAAATGACTTTAATTATATGTTAAGTGAAGCCGGGACAAAGAATTGTTTTAGCCACAGGCACAGAAAACAAACAGTCACGTTTTAATGATCTTATTGAAGATGGAATATGAAGGATTCGTGACACAAAGAGCTGGATTAGCAACTTAAGTCTCAGTAATAACAAGTCACTCCTGCTGCTGCTGATGATGATGATGGTGTGAGTCCTTGACTTTCCCAACTCAGAGTTTATTTCATCACTGTTTACAGGGTTTAGTTTTTCAGGGGAAGCAACAGCAATGACCCGGCTTTTTATAATCCCACCCCTCCATATGATATCTGATGGTATTAACAGGATTTAAAAAAGGGGGTTAATTTCAATCCTTTACAGCATTAGTCACTTCACATTTTGCTTCATGGGGTGTTTTGCTTCTTGTCCAGACTTGGAACTCTCCTGTGAGCGCAGGTCGATTCCTTAAAGCGTGTGTTTGTTTCACAGGGGAAGCAGAAGGACGGCTCACCGTTTGGAGAATATGGAGGCTGGTACAAGGCCTGTAAAGTGGACAGGTCAGTTTGTTCAGTGAAGACAACAAACAGTCCAGAAGTTATCAAATGACCAAAGTCTCCCAACAGTTTTGGCTTGTGACCCTTTTAAAATACAAATATATTTTTGAAAAGAATGCAGACATTATAAGTGTCTAAAAGCTTTAATCTCTGGGTGAATTTTATTTTATCTTATGATGATGATTATTATAGAAAATCTATACATTTGTTTGTAAAAAGCCACGTTATCGAATGCTATTGGTTAATGTGAAATATTTTATAATCTAAATGATAGTTGATATTTTTCTTTTCCCCTACGATCACGTGATGGGATCTTTCTGCTTCTTGTGTTCGCAGCCCCACGGTGACCACCACCCTGAAAAACCTCGGCGCCCTCTACAGGCGACAGGGCAAGTTTGAAGCTGCGGAGACGCTGGAGGAAGCCGCCATGCGCTCCAGAAAGCAGGTGTGGTCTCCGGGCGACGTGACTAACACAGAATTCCTATCTGGGCTTCAGACGTCACTGGGGGTGCTACAGAGGGAGCTGCAGTACCAGTACTCATAATGAGTCAGCATTTGTGCATTCTGGTGTAAAATCAGGGCTGAGGTGACTCTTGGGATGCTGCAGAGCCAGGGGGGGGGGGAGGGGGGGGGGGGCAGCTTTTAGACTGCCTCGTGGTTAATGGTGTTTCCTGTGGCGATGAGAAGTGGGAGCAGCAGCGGAGCCCTGAAGCTTTTATCCCATAATAGGATTTCCGTGGTGCCACTGCAGTTAAATCTGTAGAGAGTAAAATCAAATTTAGGTAATTAAGGTTATTAGATTGTAGATATTGCTCCTCCTGTGCAGATTGCTGTCATTAGTATTTCGGAGTTTGTGTTAGAATCCTGAGATTGTGAAATTTAAGAAAATTAATTCACCAGAATTTGCACAAAAACACAGTTTCTCAATGGCAAAGGAGATGGAGTAATTCTTGCATCATTTACAAACGTTTAACTTGAGAAACAGGAAACTGAGAACTTTGGTCTCAATGTGGTGTCAACGTGTGATCAGACGTCTCTGCTCCTTCGTGAAACAACGAGGAATATTAATAACACTCTGTTCTGGGAGAGAGTTTTAATAAAGGAAAAATAAGAGTCTGACAACAGAACAGTTCTACAGTTTGTTGTCTTCCCCTTCCTCAGTAATTCATTTATTAGACCGGGTCGTAGGAAACAGTCACTGTGCTGTGATGGTATCTGGATTTATTCAACCCAGAAGCTGCTGGACTGTCTAAGTTATTTTTAAGAATTTGTCTCTTTGATGCAGCTTTTACTTTGAGTCATATCTTGAAGGAAATGATTGTGCCTTGCTCATTTTGCTTTTGGAACCGAAATTTGCACAGTTGGTTCCTGCAGTTTTGTGTGTGTGTGTGTGTGCGTGTGCGTGTGTGTGTGTGTTTCAGTGCAGGTGGAAGAAGTCTGTAGCTTTAGTATTAATTGGATGAATTGGTTCTTGTCGTCAACTCTATTGAGTCAATGTGTGTGTGACTGTGCACATAAGCTGCAGCTGCTCAGCTTCTGCTTTAATTGGATTACTTGAATTGACATTTATTGCTGCCTTGTGTGTGTGTCTTTGTGTGCGTGTGTGTGTTTGTGTGTATAAGGGTCTGGACAATGTGCACAAGCAGCGTGTGGCCGAGGTCCTGAGCGAGCCCGAGGCCCGCGAGAAGCAGCGGAGCCGCGAGAGCTTGACCTCCGACACGGTGAAGTACGAGAGCGGGCCGGACGGTGGCGAGGAAGTGAGTATGAGCGTGGAGTGGAACGGGGTAAGTACAGTACACAGCCCTCCACACGTCACTGAGAGTCTTCAGTTTACATGTTTACACTCGGCCTGTATCTTTCTGAGCAGAAGCCACGTTAGAATAAATCTGATTTGGGTCAATATGAGACTTGTTGAATGTGTGAGTCTGATTTACTGTGAGAGAGACTGGAACAAAAACACATGTGTCTTCTTCTCAGTGGATTACAGATTCAACACAAACCTGCTTCTGAGTTCACATCGACTTACGTGCACAAGTCGTGGTTTGTTTTTCCACTGAACTGCGGAGCCAGAAAATCACACCAGTGTGGTTTCATTTATCATCTTGATCTTCTAATGGAAATTTGCAGTTTTCAGATCAAAGGCTCTGATTTACTGGATGTTAAAGGGTTCAGTTCATTAGTGGAGATGATGCACTTCCTAGAAAACCAAGATCAATGTCAGACAAGAAATCCTCACGCTCCACTGACGGCTCCCAGTCAATTATATTTAATCTGAAAATAATTACAATTATCCAGCAAATTTCTTACAATATTCGTCCTTGTTTAAGAAGATTCCTGCTTAAATTCTCTCTTTGAGTTTGACAGATTACACAATCAACAGGAAATCTGCGTAGTTCGTTGGAAAATGTGAACATGGGCCTTTTAAGATTTGCTCCAGCTTCACTAGAAATGTGTGATGGAACTTAAACATCAATCAGAGTTTATCAGTGGCTTCTTTTAAAGAAAGATACACGAAGGTTGTTACTACTCTGTTCATTCAGTTATTCCAATCAGGAGTTTCTCCCACGGGCACAAGTCCCAGTATAAACCAGTTAGAATGATGTAAAAGGGCCGTTTGGTGGTGTGCGACACTGATAACGCTGATTGACCGTCACAGTTACTCCTCTCTCCTTCAGTAGTTAAGTATCTTGCTCGTCCTTCACTGTTACTGACAGATTAATAAACCAATTAAAAGCTGCTGATGTGCTAACTCGGCTGGATCTCAAATCTCTCAAATTAGGTGTCTACAGAACTGTGGTCGTAATAAAACCTCTCTTTCCCACTAAACTCTCTTCTGCTGTGGAGCTTTTCCCACTAACTCCACGTCTATAAAAAGCTGCAGCCCTCTGGTCACACATGTCGTCACCCCCCCCCCCCCCCCCCCCCCCCCCCCCCCCCCCCCCCCCGCTGCAGAGACACTTCTCTAACCGAGCTGCAGCATTTCAGAGCATCTGCCGTGTTTCCTCGGCCTCCAGTGACTCCCGAGGCTCGGCGTGTAGATGTAGGTTCGCTGTCGGCTGCTCACCATCGCCGACTTATTCCCCGAGAGGCCGCCGCCCCCGCTCGGAGCTCACATAGCAACAGTAGGCAATAGAACCTGAACAACCAATCAGCAACCTCCTCCTGTAACTCTGATGGTGTGAGCCATCGTCAGTTATTAGCCTCCATCACCAGCTGATCTCTGGACTTATTCATATCAGGAAAAACCGCCTGTCTCGTCTGGAGAGAGCTTCAGATGGAAGTACATTTAATTATAATGTTTTACTCTATTCTCTATGATTAAATAATGAATAAATGTTCACCACTAAGACGTCACTAAACCTGCAAAAGTGTCTCGAAGGTGAATTCATTTTTCATTTGATTTAATATCAAGAAAACAGTAGCATTAAAACAGCAGCAGGAGAAACGAGGTCGATAGGAACGGGATAAAGATTAAGAAGTAAATTAAAATATGATTACAGACAAAAACAAAGTTTGAATGCTGTATAAATACTGTACAGTGAAGTATACTCACCACTTGAGGTTATTAAAATTAGTAGTTTTCTGAAAATGCACAAGTTGCACATTAGATATAATATACATATACATATAGATTAGTGGAGCCGGACTGATTTATTGATTCACAGATAAATCAGTATCAGGGTTTGTGTCGGCCGACATGAAAACTTCTATCTTACAGAATAAATAACGCAGAAAACGATGTTTTATATTTTATTATTATTACTGAAGCGTGAGTCGAGGTCTCGCTCCACCGATTCCCTGGAGTTTTGCTTTTCAACCTGTCGAAAAGAAACCATCACTTCCACCGGAGCCCTCTCCTCAGGCAGCTGTGAAAACCCCTGTATTCTCTCACACAAGTAAATCCTGTGCTCGGCACCTGACTCCTCAGTGTGTTCGTCTGACTCGACCTGGGCTCTGTACTGTACTCTGCTGATGTTTCTGATCCTCGTCCTCTGTGCTCGATGTGTGTCTGTCTCTCCTCTGCACTGCTGTGAGGAGAATCTCATGTTGGATCTGCATTTGTTTTTCCTTCTCTGACCTTTTATTCCCCTTTTTCGTTTCTCTTGCTCTGTCAGCGTGTGAGCAGCCAGAGAGGGCAAACGTTTTAATGAGCGTTGGGCTAGAAAATCAAAAGGTTTCCACATAAAACTGAGAAATCTCTTTTTAAAAACAATAAATGACGCTGGTTTCTGTTAATGTCCCCGTTTCATTTCAAAGTGGGACAAATGGACACAAAGCAAAATGAATAGACGAGACAAGATGTTGATTCAAAGAGTTGAGTAGAGTTAACGTACGTTGGGAGACGTAGATAAATCCTTTAAATCAGAAATTATGAAATGTGATTGGTGCTCGTATGTGTTGGGGATATATGGGTTTGTATGAAGCTGGAGTTAATGTTCGTTAAGAGCTCAAACGAGTTCGAGGCCTGGCAACAAAATCAGACATTTTCTGAGCAAAGACGCCAAAAAGAAACTAGTTTAAGTTTTTAAACGTGCTCGTGATAATACTTTGCCTTTAATTGGGTTTTGTGCTTTTGGAAAATTGTGAGAAGACGTTTTTTTGTGTTTTCCATCAAGCGATAATCAGAAATAAACATACAATGAAATTATAAAACAAATATGAAGTTTGACAGGATGTTTTCCAAGGTTCTCTGGCTGCTCTCACGCGTCTCTGACCTGCATCCGTCTGTGTTTGTGCTGTTTAACAAAGTTTAACGTTGTTCTTCTTGATGTAAACGTGTTAATAATGTTTCAGACGCAGTGTTTCTCCACCAGGTTAAACTGTGCAACAGCTCCACATAGTGGCGGAGGCTGAGAATTACATTGAAGTCATTTTGTCTGATCCCACTTCTCTGATCCATGAAAAGGTTTCAGTGAATTATCTTTGTGTATTTGTTTTTATGTTAGGCGACGTATTTTATAAATTAATCTAAATCCGACAGCGTCTCTTTGATGACATCTCACTTTAAAACAATAACAACACATAATATTTTGGGATTTTTACTTTTTAACAACCTCGTCCAATAAGTTTGACCTGGACATGTGGAAGAAGCAGTTAAATTAATGAAATTCAGTCCAGTCAGAAAATAGATGTCTCCACATAAGATATTTTAGATGAATACATTTCATAATAAAAGAAGTAGAACATCCACGAATTTAATAAAAACCTAGTTCCACACTCAGACCAACTGCTTTAATCTGTCAGTTTCCAGATGTGATCAAACATCTGCAGTGAAATGATCCTCCAGCTGATTATAGACGAACAAGCTGCTGGAGAAATACTGCGTCTGCTCTGATGATAACTTCTGTCTCTTCTCTCTCTCTCTCTCTCTCTCTCTCTCTCTCTCTCTCTCTCTCTCTCTCTCTCTCTCTCTCTCTCCTCCTCTTCCTCTTCCTCCTCTTCCTCCTCTTCTTCCTCCTCCTCCTCCTCCTCTGTTTAACGGCTCATTCTCATCTTGTTGTCTTTTCTCCTCTTTCACTGTTTGTGTCTCTTCTCTTCCTGCTGCCGTCTGACCGCCAGGCATAACTCCAGATGCCTTGTAATGGTTCTAAAATAACTCGTCTCCTGCATGACGGACGCCTCGCCTCGCTGCGCCGTGCCGCGCCTCAACCCCCTTCAGCTTTTGCAGTTTTCTTCAGCTCTGACTCCCCCCCCCCCCCCCCCCCTCCCCCTCACTCTCGTTTCTCCTCCACCACCTCTGGGTTCTGGTGGGATTCTCCACGTCGGGTTTAACCAGAGCGATAGTGTTGCTTTTTACTGCCGCTTCCTACTTGTCCTGTAGGTCTGTACTGGACTGTGTGTGTCTGCTGTGGGTGGGAGAGGATCGGGGGGGGGGGGGTCTTTACGGCATCATTAAATTCACCTGGTCGTTTAACAGCAGCCTCTGCTTCTCCTCTCTCTCTGTCACTTAAACTGTATTTCATTCTGGCTGTAGACTCAGTTAAAAGTTGTTGGTTGAATTGTGTGTGTGTGTGTGTGTGGGGGGGGGGGGGGGGGAATTAACAGTTTGCCCTTAAATCAAATATTTGCTTTCTACCTTTTTTTTTTTTCTCCAAACTGTCGTCACTGTCCTTCGACCTGAAATATGAAGTTTGGACTTTTCAGATCCTGAATCCCAGCAGCCCCCAGTCGTCACTAACTTTAACACTGTACAAATAAATAAAAATAATAAATCAGCCCCAACACCAACGAAAATGTTTTTAAAAATCCTCGAAGAGAAAAAATTGTAAATAGTTTACTTAATGTGAAACGTTTTAGCATCTTTTTTAATTTAGCTCGGATGAAAAACGTGCAAATTAAAGTCGTGTGTAGGTTGTAGAGCTGAAACAAGTAATTAATTAGTCAATTAACAGATAATTAAACTGTTTCGATAATTGATTTATCATATAAGTAAAACTTTAAGCAAAAATGCCAAACTGAGCTGTGCCCAGTTATCAAATGTTTGAGGTTGTTCTTTGTCACACACGATGGTGAACTGAATAAAAACCCAATTTGAATTTGTGCTCTTGGGCTTTAAAATATAAAAGGGAGACAAATAAAATAAAAGATTAATCCAAAAATGTAATAGTCAGTTAATCAGTTATGAACAAATATCCGTTCTTACAACAGGACTTTTCTCAGACACATTCCAGATTCGTCTCTCCCCCCCCGGAGGTTGGAAGCTCAGTTCATCAGATCAGTTCATCACGAACACGTGAAACCATCAGCGGTGACTCAGAATCGTCCTCGGCTCATAGCGACTCCTCGCGCTGTAGATTCCACCTGCGTCGCTCGTCAGCATGATCCAGAGCCTGCTCCTCGTCGGGGCTCTGCAGGCTTCTGCTCCTCTAGAGAGTTCAGCCATTAGTGTGTCGCTCTGTGCTCTGTGTCATCCGTTCAGTACATTATCAGACTGAAAGCTCCCGTGTGTTGTGGTGTCGACGAGCGGACACGTTCAGAGGAAACAGGATTCATGCATGAAGGAGATAAATGTTCCAAAACTATCGAGGTTTGACTTAAAGCTGCAGCGGGAGAACGTTTTCCAGTGTGAAGGGAAGAAGGGAAGCCTGAGTCTGAACATCATGCAGCCTGGTCACCTTCTGTATATCTCTGTATATAGATGTAATGGTGGTGGTGGGGTGGGGGGGGGGCACTGTTGCATTTGTGGGAAACGGGACAAGTCTCCGCTCTGGCCTCTTCTTTGCTTCTGCTACTAATCCTGTGCGTGGTGTCCTGTCCTGTTTGTGCATCTGACAGTTTGTCTTTCTTAACTTCTAATAAAACCTAAACTCTTTGCTCACCTCAACCTGAGCCTGTCGCCTCTTTGTGTTCTCCCTCTCTTCTTCTCTGTGCCGGGTTCAGCCTGTCCCAGCTCCTCTGTGTTAACCGACTGGAGGAGGAGCAACACATTAAACTAACTCTCCACACAACCATGTCCTTGGTAACTTCATCTGGATTTAAATATGGACAAAAGAACTAAATATTCAAGCAACAATACTAGAGAATAAAAGTCAATACTTCCTCTTTGGTCATTACCTTCAGATAAAATACAAACTTTTAGCTCGGGGAACTTTTTTTCAAGGGAACCACAAGATTCCTGTGTTTCCTGACGTATGAACAACCAACAGCTTCATCTGGCTGTTCCACTCCAGTCCAACAGGCGGCAGTAATGCACCAAACTATTCTACAACAAATAAACTTAATCATTATGAGCCATGTTCCAATTCCTCTGAATATCTTCCTCAGCAAAAATACTAATAATGTCGACATGTTGAAGAACGACTGAAAGAAACTAAACGCACCTTCACGTTTATAATGTTTATAGCTTCACATAATAATAATCAAATGAAAACCAGCCTAAGTTGAACAAATGAAAGTGATTTATATGTAAATGAAAAGTTTAGTTTTAGATGTTTGAAGTGATGAATGTTACTGGAGCAGGTCAGAGTCTGAAATTGTTAGAAAACATTCGAGGCCCTGCTCAGTTACTCGGGTGTTTTATTTTGAAAACCCTTATGTTGAAGGTAAGTGACATGACAATCACAATAATGATAAATAATCATAATGAACTTTGTGGATACAGCAGAAGAGACGGTTACAAGGAGCTTTACAAGTTAAACATGAACATGAAGGTCACACAACATGACATCAGGGCAGAGACATAAGAATAAAATGTTACAGATGAGAAAAGAATAAAAACTTGTCAGTAAAATCAGACCAAGGTTTCATAAACTCTGTTAATGATCCTCAGTCTGGAAGTACGACGCCCAGATTATTCAATCAGCAGCTTCACTGGTTTCTAAACGAGTGTGCACGTGCTCCGTGTAATTTTGCACGAGAGACTTTTTATGCATTGTACAAACGTCTGTGTGTGTATTTGCATTTGAAAAGTGTTTCCTGATCTTAAATTCATCACATCATGGTTCCTGAATCACTGAATCTGCTCCGTTTTCACTGAAACCAGACGAGAGCACATGTTTCTGCCAAGGACGAGTTTCACTAAACTATCAGTCCTGTAAATGTGCTTCTTTCATCCAGATCCGTGAATTATCAAAGAGAAACAGTGAAAACGTTTTAAAAACTCATCATCTCACAAAGTTAAAGAAAGTGAAGATGAAGCTAAATCCTGGATTCTCTCCTGACTCCACATCTGATCCTCATCCTTCCACCAAATGCAGCAGCAGCAAGTTTTTGTGAAATCTTTCAAACAAACAAACCAACACACAGACGGGCGGGGGACGGGGGGGGGGGGGGGGACGACACAACCTCCTTGGCAGAGGGAGCAGAAAGTTCCAGATCCCTGAACAACAGTGCTTCTCCTGCAGCTGCTTTAAGATCTGCATCAGGACAAACACTGTTGTCAATGTACACATAGTAAATACTGTGTGTGTTACTGTGTGTGTGTGTGTGTTACTGTGTGTTTGTGTGTGTTTGTGTGTAACCCTTTGACCTCTGCCATCAGGACGGCTCCGGCGCCCTGAAGAGAAGCGGCTCCTTCAGCAAACTACGAGCGTCGATCCGTCGCAGCAGCGAGAAACTCGTCCGCAAGCTGAAAGGCGGCGGCTCGACGCGAGACAGCGAGCCCAAAAACCCAGGGTAACTATCCCCCCCCCACCCCCCCTCACCCTCACCCCCCCCACCCAGACACCTGACAGTCTGACTTTATGCACTGACGACCTGGAGGATGGAGCCGGGCCTCCGGGCCGCCGCTCGCCTGCTGGAGTCACTAACCAAACGCTGCAGAAGGGATTGGCTCCGCTCTGCTGGTGATGACGTGGTTTAACTCTGAAGCTGTTTGCACATGAAACGATCGAAGGAGCTTTCACTCATCTGGGCCTCCCCCCCCCACCCCCCCACATTGCATGAGCTTGAACTTTTCTTTCCTCACGTCGCTGTTGTAAAGATTTTATTTGAATGTTTTGAAGACAGGAGCTCGAACCCCCGAGCGTCCGTCACCTGCAGCGTCAGGCCCCGATTCTCACAGGAGGAAATATCTTAGATTATGTTTACAAAGTTTACGATATTATGGAGGAAAAGTAAATGTAGAGTTTAATTTTTACAATTTTATAAAGATAAGAAAAGGTTGTAGTTGTAATGTGTAAAGAGAAACGGTGCAATTTCTTAAAACAATATATATTTTAAGGAAGTATTTCTGATGCTTCGATAAACGATCAAAATATCTTGGGGGGGAAACATTTTAATAGTCAGAATAATTCAAGATAAAAGTTGTTTTATCTTGAAAAAGTATTTTTTAACATTTACTGTAACTTACATTGTGCAGAAGAGCTTAAAACAAACAAGAGATATTCACCATCTGGTCCTTTATTCTGAAACTATATATATTGTATAGAAACAGATTGTAAATGTCTTGAGAAAGAAAAGTACAAAGAAATGTTCATCAGTCTGAAACGTCTTCAGGAATAAACTTTACTCGTGTTTAGTCCGAATAAATGATATTTCTTTGAGATCCTCACGATCCAGGAATCTTCCTTTTGTGGTTGTTTTAGAAAATAAAAGTCAGTTTTGCTTCCTCAGATAAAAAACATTCGAACTTTAGGACCAAACATAAAACACGTATTTTACCTTCTACCCTTGAAGCCTCAGATATTTTATTTCCTCACAGAAATCGTCTGTTGATCAAACCTGAACAAACTAGAGACAGAAAACCAAAGGAAACTAAACGAGCGTCTACTAACGTCTGCTTTCTGAAACGTCTTCGTGCTCTCCGTGCCTGTGGAACTTTGTTTTATTTTTAACTACTAATAGTTCGATCTATTTATTGCATTCTGTGGCTTTGGACTATTTATTTCAACCTGTTTTGAAATATAGTTTTCACTTTTACTCAGCTTTTGGATTTTTATTCTTTTCGGGTTTGTTTTTATTTTGTGTGTGTGTGTGAATTTTATTCTGAAAACAAAACTGCATGGCTGTTTTTTTGTGGAGGATTTTGTTCTGTGTTGAATTTTTTTATTTATGAATAAATGTTTCCATCTGAATGTTTCCTCGCATGCCTCATCTGTGCGCTGCCTGGTTTCCTGTTTCCTGTTCCCCAGCTCTCCTCTGTGGCTCAGTGATGAGGCGATGATTTCACTTCTTCATCATGTTTATCACTTCGATGCAGTTTTTAAAGCAACACTATGTAACTTGTACTGAGCAGCAGCGCCCCCTGCAGCCACAGGTTGTCATCACATTGGTTTGGCCTCGTGTCAAAGCAAGTAAAGATAAAATTACTGCTACTATAAACTTTAATACGTGACCTCGTCCGTGAGCATGATTGGCGCCATCAGGTAGATTTTCATCTGCAGTGGAGGTGAAGACTCCAACTCCCATGATCCCTCGCTGCTTCACCACATATAACACTGCATATTACCCATGATCCTCTGCTTCCTGACCCTGAAGAGCTGCAGCTGTAACAAATCCACCAAACTCTGTTCAGAATCCTTCATGTTTTAACAGTTTCCTGCTGAATATTAGAGATAAACTCTGTTTTTTTAATAACTTCTGATTCTTTTTAACTGATCCACGAAGTTGCATATTGTTGCTTTACAGTGAAAACAAGAGGTTTTATGTCAGCGTTGACAGTTTAAAGTTAATTAACTGCAGCTCACCAGCGTTCACACAGTTACATGAAATTCATCTTTTAATCCGATTTTTATTTAAATGCTCATCAACAATTCTTTTGCATATAAAAGCATTAAAATAAGCAACAGTTGATATGAGAGACAGAATAATCTGCATTTACATTAAACTGTTTAAATGTGGATTTACACTCACACACTGTTGTATAATGTTTGTTTAAAACACTCACGTTTCTATGAAAACATTGTTTGTGTTTGTGTGTGTGTGTCTGCGTGTTTGTGTGTGTCTGTGTGTGTGTGTGCGTTAACTGACGTGAAAACATTTCAACACTTACGATTCATCATTAAACTTTAATTTACAGATAATTTCATCTTTAAAACAGTAGAAGACATTTTTAACGTGTTTTGTGAAACTAACCTTTTGTGTGTAAATGTCGTTAACCAACACAAACATCCCATAATCTCCTCTGAACTAAACTCCTCCCCCCTGACTCTCCCCACCCCCCCACCCCCTCACCCCTGCATGTCACTGCTGTGGGTGCAGCATGAAGCGAGCCAGCTCTCTGGGCGTCCTTAACGTGGCGGACAAGGCTGCGAGTGACCACTACCAAGTAAGGAGCCAGAACCCGAGTGTCCCGACCCGAGTCCAGAAGAATCTGCAGGGGGGGGGTCCACTTGTCTTAACCCTTCTGGTGACGGGGGGGGGGGGGGGGGGGATTTACTGTTATGGGAAAGGTCAAAGTTGAATCTCTACAATGTAAAATATGTTTCTATAAAAGAACAAATAACTCCGACAATATATTGACGACACGGTGCAACCTGTGAATCTTCAGCTCCTCTGTCGTCGAGCAGAGAAAGAAAAACAAACTAAAAACCAAAAACACAAGAGAAAGAAACTGAACGAAAACTTTTTACAGTTAAATTTACTTTCATGAAAATCGAATCTTGTAAATTGATCAATTTGAAACCTGATGAAGTTTTAAAACTTTACACATTTAATAAATTCTTTCTTCCAAATGACAAATATCCTCTATGGATATTTCTCACAGTTGTAATAGAAATGTTGGTGCAAGTTAATGTTCAGCCGACAAATTTAAATCTCAAATTTGTATCTATGATTTAATTCACCCAGAAGTTTTTAAAGAACTTTTCTCAGATACTTTCCGACCTGTTCTCCTCTTCGTCGCTCCTCCGTTGTTCTGTTTTTAATGATTTGTCTTCCTCACATTTGTCACTAATTGAATTAAACTAACTTCACACTATCGATAATTTCACTAATCAACACAAATTACAAACACAGACGTTTGTCTTAATGAAAGAACGAGTGGCCCCGTACACAGATCACTTTATTAGGAACACCACATGATGGAGCCTGTGTAGATGTTGACACTTTCCTGCGTCACAGATCAGTTTCCTGTCGGACCACATGTCTTAGATCAGCTGGTCACTGAACTCACTGGAGACTCTGGATCAGTATTCTGCAGGAAGTTGTACAAACTGTGGTTATAGAGGGACGAACATATTCAGGTTGATCCTTTTAATTTGTGTAAAATGTTTTCATGCTGAAATGTTTAGAAAACGTCACTTTCCTCAAACTGCTGCTGCTCCTCTTTTCAGCCTCTGTCTCAAACACTTGGTTGTAGCTCCTGTCTCTTTAAGACCCCCCCCCCCCCCCTCTGACTTTTCTTAATCGAGACACAGCTTAAGCCAATTAAAGCGAGAGCAGAGGGGGACATTTCCTGCAGCTGACCAATCACAACAGAGGGAGCCCCTGCTGGCCAATCAGAGAGACAGGAGCTCGGAGTGTTTGAGACAGAGGCTGAAAAGAGGAGCTGCAGCAGCGTGATGTGTTTTTCTGAACGTGAACTAATTCGTTAAAATGATTTCAACCGGAATCTGAGCAGAATAATTCTCCTTGGAACCAGAATCCACGAGTCGGCTCTTCATCTCGTCTCCTTCTCGCTTCTTTTCCTTCAGGAACGAAATAATCGTCTGAGGAGAAGTCGCGACCTGAGTGCCAGCCACACCGACCTGGCGCTGTGAAGGTGGTTCGACGAGGACGAGGTGAGGGGCGGAGCCTGAGAGGTCACCGAAGGTCACGAGAGCTCTGTCATTCGTCCAAACTTCAGCCCCCCCCCCACCCTCTCGCTGTAAATAGGTTGCTGTGGACGCTTCTCGTTTCCCTCGTTACACTCGTTCATTCGCTGTTCAGGTTTAAATCTTTTCTGCACTTTTACACGTTTGAGGTGTTTATTTTTTTTTTCGTCAGTGCAAATGAAGAAACGGGGGGGAAATGAAAAATCCATGGTTTTATTTCTGTGCGTTTACTGTACGTGAGTCCGATTTAATAATTGAGTTTTTTGCTCAGCGATTCACAGACTGTACTTTCTGCATTAATTAAAAACCCTTCAGGACACTCCTCTGTTGAACCTGCAGGGGGCGCTCACGTCTCCTCGAGGCTGTTTTTCCTAAAAAATCTTCCATCATGTGTCGACTGAAGATTTTGCTTTTGACGTATGAAGTTCTATGTTTACATTTGGGTTTATTGTGTAAATGATGTTTTATTTGTTTCTGCTCTGAAGAGTTCGTTTCTCTCGAAGTTTGTAAAAAGCCTCGAGATCAGAATCACGACAACTCGTCTCTGCTTCAGAGAAAAGAGGCAGAGTCGGTGGATCCACCGAGAGGAGGCCGGGCGACGCCTCCTCAGGACGGAGGCCGGCCGGCGCCTCCTCAGGACGGAGGCCGGCCGGCGCCTCCTCAGGACGGAGGCCGGCCGGCGCCTCCTCAGGACGGAGGCCGGCCGGCGCCTCCTCAGAACGGAGGCCGCCGGCGCCTCCTCAGGACGGAGGCCGGCCGGCACCTCCTCAGAACGGAGGCCGGCCGGCACCTCCTCAGAACGGAGGCCGGCGGCGCCTCCTCAGGACGGAGGCCGGCCGGCGCCTCCTCAGGACGGAGGCCGGCCGGCACCTTCTCAGGACGGAGGCCGTAGTTTCACACACTGACTGCAAAGTTCAAAACACTTTTAAACTGTAAAAAACTCCAGACAACACTTTACCTTGTGAGTGAAGTGGAACAAATCCAACCAAACTTATTTAAAGAAACTTATTATTATGCAAAAAATGATTCCTGAGCATTTTCAGAGGAGACTTAAGTTGCCAATTTAAAATATGTATATTTGCTTTTTACCAAAATAAAAGAGGCTCGTTAATACTAATTAGATTCATAGTTTTATAAAAGATAAACTTAATAAACCAGCGATTAACTTTGATTTGTTTTTTAAAACTGGAATTTAATGTAAAGATGAAAACAAATAGTTTTACAGCAGGCGAATCAAAATCAGAACAAAACAGTTGATCATGAAAATGTCTAAATATTTTCAGTGTTTAGAATCTGACTAAAACTAAGATTTAGTTTTATCAACCTTAATTAAATTACATTTATCATCTTAAACTGGTGAGAAGCTTAAACTGTCCGACCCCATGAATCAAACTGAAGGATGAAGATCGACACTCAGTTGTGTTGATGCTGATTCACTTTGATATCGTGTTCGTCTGAGGTTTAGAAATACTTCGAGCTGGTTATCGTTTGAGTTTTTATTTATTTTAGAGTCAGACAGAAAAACAAATGTTTCCACTGTTACAAATAAATCACTTTGTCCACAGTCACTAAAATAATCATTAATACAGATTGACGTCCAGCGGAACGTTAACAAGGTCGAGTTGATTCTGATAAAAGCAGAAAGGGAACAGTTCACAGAAGAGTCAGAGGAGAACGAGTTCCCTCACAGAACAAACGTCATGTGACTGAGACGAGGATCTTAGTTTCCCTGACATTAAGAAATATAAAAGTATATTTTAAATAAAGATACGAAATATTTCATTTTATTTAAAGATATCAGGAGCTGCCTGATCGAACAATAAGGAAACAAGATTATAAATCTGATCAGTACTCAGATTACTCTGATCAGGTTTAACTTCAGACTGATTTTAAATCTCAAACAGACGAAACCTGGATTTTATTTTGTATCTTGATTGAAGGAAGTTTCACTGGAAACATCAGGCTGATAAGAAACAAACAAACATGAAGTTATTTTATTTTAATGCCGAAAATAATCGAATCCGATTTGTGACAGATGCATTTGCTGAATTGTAATTTGTTTTTATCTTGAACGATAGTTTTTCATGCAGAAGTTTGACGAGTGTGTAGTTTTTGTCAGGATTGTGCAATAAGTCTGACGTGAGCTTCATTTAATTAGAAACTCTTTTCTGATTCTGATCCTTAAATCTGATGATAATTAACTGACGTCTGAACCGAGGCAGAGATTTTAAATGAAGGAATCAAATCCAACATTATAATTATTCGTTATCTTCCTTCTCTTCTCTGAAACATTTTCTCTTTCCAAACTAATAAATAAAATAAATATGAAGCCCAGAAAATGTAAATATACAGTAAAATCTGAGTAGATTAAATAACTTGAATATTATTAATAGTTTTTTTCCGTCTGTGCCTGGAATGATTTAGTGATTTTAGAATTAAATCTGATTGTTTTTCTTTGTGCGGATGATTTTATTGACGAGTCGAGTGTGTTGACTGTTGATCAGTCTGCTCATCAACCTGCTTTTTTAAATCGCTGTTGTCTTAATGTAGAAGTTCTGCAAAGTATCGAGGCACATAACTAATGTTTCATGGTTCTGACGAGGGGAGCAACAGTTTGAGCAACGACGTCAGGCAACAGTGAGGAGTTTCAAAAGATCAGATCGTGTTCACAGTAAAACGTAAAGATTATTACAAAGGTCAATTCCTTTCTACTCTTGTTAAATGTTGTTTTTCCTTCAGTAACCTTTCTGGCTATGTTAAATATATAAAATAAAGTGTATCATCACAGATGCTGTTGCACAACTTTAGGTCAAAGTTTCCTCAAACTGTTGCTCGAGAAACGTTCAAGTAACTGGAAGGAAAAGAGAGAAACTTCGAAACCAGATTTAAAACCCAGATCCTTTGTGGGCGGTGACGACGATGAGGTGAATGTAAAGTTCGGATTTATAAAAGCACAGAAAACGTCTCGTTGGACTTTGTGTGATTTTCTTGTTGAAGCAGTAAAAGTCTGTTTCTCTATGTGGTCGATTTGATTTGATCTGTAACGACTGTGGACCGTGTTGTTGTGTGGAGCTGTAAAGTCGACGGTCGGACAAAGTTTATCCCTAAATCGGGATAAATAATAAACACAGCGCCCTCTATCACCCCCCAGTTGAACTGCAACAATATCTATCGAACTTTTACACCAGCTACATATGTGATATTCCGTCAATACTTCATGTGTATTCATTGTGCAGAATCACACAAATCAAGGACCCAAATCTTTATTTATTACATGCGTCATTACCATGGCAACACATTGGACCCTCCTCTTTTACAGCTCCACGAATCACAAGCTCCGAAATTGTTTATTTGTTTTGACGTTACAGTTTTACAAAATACAAACGTAGAAGTTTTCCCTCTGTGTTAAATATGAAATAAAGCCGTCCTCTGTTTTGACTTTGTATTCACAGTAAATAAATGTTCCTGGATGAGACTGGTCACACGTGATACTGCTTGTGTTTCGTCACTGCTGCTCCCCCGCTCACATGTAGCGTGTAGCGTGTAGCGTGTAGCGTGTGCTGGTGACCTCCACATGAAGTAGACGTAGCAGAGACTTTAAGTTTTGAATATATATGTAAATTTATGTATTTTATTATATTATATTGTTTATATTATATATTATGTTATATTATGTATTATGTTATATTATATACTATTACCTTATATTATACTATATTTCATTATTATATGATATATATTATATGATATTATATTATACAATTGTATATTATTTTGTATTACATGATATGATATTATAGTATATTCCATTATTATATTTTATTTTATTTTACTATATTTGACCTTATTTCTTTCTAAGCGTGTTTTTCCTGCAGTTGTGTTTATTTATTAATTTATTTTTTATTGTTGTAAAAACCCAAACTCTCCACTCGGCCCATCGCACCACGTGACTCGATCTCCGCGCTGCGGTTGGTCGCTGCTCCCGTCACTCAGCGAGGAAGGGGGCGTGTCGGCACGGTAGTAGCTGGGCGGGGACTCGACCGCAGAAGGAAAATGTCCGCGGTGCCTGACGGGAAGAAGCTGGTTCGCAGCCCCAGCGGCCTGCGCATGATCCCGGAGAACGGAGCCTTCACCTGCCCGTTCTCCCTGGACGAGCCGCGCTGGGTCCCCGACAAAGAGGTGAGGCACACGGGGGAGATTCCGCGGAGACACCGGAACAGCCGCCGGAACAGCCGCCGGAGCTCCGAGCAGCTAGCTTAATACACTGCGCGCTTCCGCTCCGCTCCTTCACAATAAAACCTGCTGAGTCCCAACAGCAGGAAGAGACAGGATGGATCTGATTGAACTTTTATTCACTTTACGTTTATTATCGTGAAAAGTACTCGTTGATTCTACGCGCGCTCACTCCCTCCCATTGTGTGGAAATGAAGCCAAAATCATCCGGATACGGGCGCCGCCATCTTGCCCCAGTGGCGTCTAGAGGTGTTGACCTGCTGCAACAAGGCCCCGCCCACACACTCGTCTGACCAATCCCACGTCAGTCTCTGCTGTCAATCAGGACGTTTTTACACTTATAAGGAACGTGAAACAAACATCGTAGTGATAAGAACTAGCTAACGTAACAGAAACCATCTTTGAGAAAACATCAACTTTTCAGTTCGGTCCGTGTCTCATCTGTTAACGTGGAGGAGGAGGGATTTATGACCTATACCGCAGCCAGCCACCAGGGGGCGATCCAGATGTTTTGGCTTCTGCTTTGTGAGCTGTAATGTCGACTTACGTATTTATTCAGCTACGCACTAAATTATAAACAAGATAACTGACGTGAGACACTTTTATGTTTCTGTGAAAATATCTGATTGATGTGAAACACTTTGAATCTTTAATGATTAAAAAGCAGAAAGTATTTTCATTTTGCTTTTCTTCTCAAACTCCTGAAACAAAAGACTCGAGGACACATTGAAATGTTTCTTTTTCTATTTGTCTCAATAATTTCCACGAATATTAAAGTGCTCTATAAATTATTATTGTTAGTATTATTATTATTCAGTAAAGAAATCACATCCAAGTCTCTTTACTTACTGAAAAGTTAAGATATTTTTTCACTAGTAACTCTAACCCATGTCTTTAGTGAGAGGACTTTTATTTTGTTGTCTGTGTGAACATCCGGTCCGCTCGGCTCTGTGTCAGTATCTCGGCCTCTGAACGGAGCTTCACTAACCAGCTGGTTAACACACACACACACGGGTTAACCAGCTGGTTAAACAACACACACACGGGTTAACCAGCGAGTTAAACAACACACACACGGGTTAACACGCTAGTTAACGTCTTTAACTAGTTGTCACACGCAGGTTATCATCGTTAGATCGAGAACGTGATGTTGTTCAGTGTGTCCGCTCACAGCTGAGCCCTGTGCTCCATGCTAACTGTGTGTGTGTGTGTGTAGAGGGTGTGTGTGTGTCTGTGTTGTGTAAATGTGTGTATAGTGTGTGTGTAGAGGATGTGTGTGTGTGTAGGGTGTGTCTGTGTGTGTTGTGTAAATGTGTGTATGGTGTGTGTATGGTGTGTATGTTGTGTTGTGTGTCTGTGTGTGTACGTCCGGTGTGTGTATGGTTTGTATGTGTTGTGTTGTATGTCTGTGTGTTTGTATGTGTGTGTTGTGTTTGTGTGTCACAGTTTAATCTCAGTTAATCATTTATTCTCTGAACTGGATCAATCTGGTGTTTGTCATTAAAGTGAATCTGCTTCAACTCTTCAATGTGTTTTTTAAAATAAAGTAAATCACAGTAACGTTGCTTTTAAAATCACCTTTATTCAACAAGCTGAACATGATCATATGATCCTGAAAGTTTGTACATTGTTTCTTCTGTTTTTGCACTTTTACAAACTGTTGAAAGTGCTCAGCTCAGCAGGTTGTGTAACTTCCTGTTTGTCTCCTCCGTCCGTCCTCCAGTGTCCGAGGTGCATGCAGTGTGACACCAAGTTCGACTTCATCAGAAGAAAGGTCCGTCTCTGTTCCGCCACCCGAGTCTCGGGCTCTTCTGTCTCTGCACAATAACACACACAAGTTTTACTGAACAGTACAAAACCTTTATTTTTGTCTTAAAACCTGAAATAATGATTTTCCCCTCCACTCGTCTTCTGCTCATTTATTTTGGCATGAAAACTCATCTCAGGCTCCGAGGTGACGTCTGACAGAAACACAGTTTGGATCCGAGCCTCTGCTCGTTTCCCTGATTCACCAGCAAAGGTTTTAAAAAATATACAAACAGTTTAAAAATACAAATTACAGAACAGATACATGAAATTAAAGTGATTTAGTGAAGACACAAAAAAAAACAGAGCAGTTTTCAGACCAAAGAAAAATCACTAGTCTTATAATAATAATAATTATACATTTATTTAATGCAGCCTTTCGAGACACCAAAAGACACCTTATAATATGTTTTATATATTACATACATTAGGATTAGGAGACACAAACACCTCAACACAACAATTAACACAAGAGTAGTTAAAAAGTCGAACCCGAGTCTATCGTGATATTTTTCCTTTACAATACAATCATTTCTTTTCCTCTTTGATTATTAAAATGCAAATCAAGTGTAAAGAAGTTAAACTAACGCCTCAGTCGTCGTCCTGATGCAGCTCAGTGTTTTTCCTCTGATGCACCAACAACACAACTTATTGTTACATATTCCATCGATTGTGTTTATACAGGTTTAACTCTGATTTTAGCAGCAAACTGAAATAAGTTAAGTGTAAAGTTGAAACCGACACAGTGACATTGACGGATGCGTTGTTCCTGCAGCACCACTGTCGGCGCTGCGGCCGCTGCTTCTGTGATAAATGCTGCAGCAAGAAGGTGGCGCTGCCCCGCATGTGTTTCGTGGACCCGGTGCGACAGTGCGCCGAGTGCGGCCTGGCGTCGCAGAAGGAGATGGAGTTCTTCGACAAGCAGCTCAAAGTTCTCCTGGGAGGTGAGAAGGTCAAACTATTAATCATGTGCTTTATTTGGTATTTGTGCCACAACCTCAGGCAGAGTTTAAATTCTGTTGTGCTTCTTTTTTTTAAATTAAATTAAATAAGGTTTGTGGGGGAATATCTTCTGCACATTCACTAAACCTCAGTGTTTAAGGTGCCAGTAAAAAAATACAATATCTTTATTTGAGAAGCTACAACCAGAAAATGTTGATTCAAACATTCATCAATTATCTAATAAATTAACAAATCATTTTATCTGTAATATTTACAGTTGAAAGTACAAGAAGTTGATTCCAGTAAAGTAAACAACAGGAAGTTGTGGTTTCATGAGGTCGTCCGTCTCTGAGGATCAAAAGTTCACTGCAGCGAGTGAATAATAATATTTCGATGTCACTTCCTGTTTAATGTGGAGTTGAATTAGATTAATTAAAGATCATGAACCTGCCGCTCGCTGTCACAGTGTTCGACTGTACGACCCACACACATGTCACATGACTCAGTGCTGCACACAGGAAGCAGAAATACAATAGAAATGATCTCTGTGATAATCTGTAAGAGCTCCTCCTCCTCCTCCTCCTCCTCCTCCTCCTCTGATAATCTGTTGTGCTGTTGTTGAGTGTGTGTCAGTGTGTAGCTATAAATACACAACAGATCCATCAGCAGCCTGGAGCTGCAGGCGGACGAGGGCCTGTGATGTGAAGCCTCGTGGTTTATTGATGAGGGATTTATCAATATCTGATGAAGAGGAAGAGGAAAAGTTGATAAAACATTGAGAAATTCAATTCATTGAAAATATTTTCAGTTTTTCTATTTTTCAATAAATGTTTAATACTTTGGGAAGTTTAGGAAATAAAATTTGCTGATGAATCCCGCTGATCGTCTTTGTTTCTGTCAGGACGACGTTTGCAGAGTTGACTTCATCGGTTTCTCTCTGTGTCGTGTTTTCTGTTTCCAGGCGCCACTTTCCTCGTGACTCTGGGGCCGTCAGAGAAGTCCGAGACGATGACGTGTCGCCTCTCCAACAACCACAGGTGAATGTCCTTCTTTAGTTTCTATCGTCTTAAATAAGACGCTGTGATGCAAACAGCATTTTCTGATCAATAATCAAGAATCAGATTAATCACATGCAGCCCGTCTGGATCGGTCCTGGAGAACGTCCAGAATGCCGTGGCGGTCTGAAAGCAGCTTCAGAGTCAGATTTGTGCTTCTCTGATCCAAACGTCAGGTATCTGTTCCTGGACGGTGAAAGCCACTTCGAGGTGGAGATGTCTCGGATGTCCACCATGCAGATCCTGACGGACGGGACGAGTCCAGGAGGTGAGACGGATCCTGAACCAGGGAACTAAACCAGAATAATGAGTTTAAATCAAACTTTCAGTGCACGTTGTTGATGGGTTTAAACGGCTGTTAGGCTTTTTAATACAAATATAAGAAAACTCTTTCCACTGTGTAAATGAAAAAGTACGAGCTGCTCTCCTCCTGTAAATGATTGTGATGTTCTTCTTCTTTTAATGGATCCACTAACAAACTGCTGATTTTCTTCACGAACACTGAAACACTAACTGTTTCTCCTCGGCTGCTTTGACTCTGACGATGTGACTCTTCCTCCTCTGGACTCAGAGAATGACATTCACACTTACACCAGTCTGCTGGACAGTCACTGTGTATCTGAAGGTTAGCTGTGGTTCACTCCTCGTCTTGTCAGCCCGTCCGTTCATTTCTCCACATCTGGAATCATCTGTGTTCACATCTGTCTGCATGAAGCTGTCCGCTCCTTCTGCAAGTAAAACCACAAAATGCCTAAAATGCTCTTTACCCAGTTTTGTGTGGTGCAAAACCCAAAATACTAAAATGACAATTAGGAAAAATCTCTTTTCTGCGTAATGTAGATTTCTCATCAGTAAATAAACTGAATCATCTTGAAGAGGAATCACAAACCAAACCACTGTTGCTTTTGAGAAACTCTTATTTTGACAGTTTGCGTGTCGTCTTCTGTTTCCTGCCTCGTGCGTCTGTGTCTCATCTGGTTTTCATTCTGTGTTTCATCGTTGTTTTTGCATCTGTGTGTTCGTGCATGAATCTGTTTGAAGGGTTTGTTCTGTTGAGGCTGAGCTGTGAACAACCACTGATGTCAAAGGATATTTTAACACGTCACCAAATAACCTGCAGCTCGGCTGAAAGCGTTTTTTTTTCTGTTGTTGGTTCTTTTAAACAGAAGTTTAAAAATATTCAGTTTGATATGATAGAATAAAAAAAGGCAGAAAAAAACGTAACATATAATCGAATTCAGCATTTTGTTAGTTTTTTGCATGAAAAAATATCAAATCAACAAATAACTAACTTGCAGCTCTAGAATAAATGTTATTTGAAAAGGAGGTTCATACAGTGTTAAGTCTCTATGTGTGTGTGTGTGTGGTGTGTGTGTGTGTGTGTGTGTGTGTGTGTGTGTGTCTGTGTGTGTCTGTGCGTGTGCAGGAGGGACGTCTCGGGCCAGCGGCATGCTGCTCCACTACAAGCCGATGGGCTCCCAGGACGCCCAGCAGCTCCGCATGGAGGCAGCGGACGACAAGAAGGTGGCCTCGCTGTGGTTGGCTGCAATGCACAAGGTACGGTTAGTTAGTGAGTTAGTTAGTCAGTCAGTTAGTTAGTTGGTTAGTTGGTGAGTTAGTCAGTCAGTTAGATAGATAGTTAGTTAGTATGTCGGCACACAATGGCAAAAAGTAGTCTCTGTATTTGTTTTGGAAAATGGAAAAGTAGCTTCAGGATTTAATTTAATTCCACGTATTCCTCGTTCGCCTGAGTGACAGCAGCTCTTCATCTTATTCTCCCACAATAAAAACATCATAAGATAATTGAAGACATTAAAATGTTGGTTTCTACGTATTGAACTCAGGTGTATGAACAATGAATCTTACGTTATATTCTTACGTTATATTATAAATCTTACAGGCGGCCAAACTGCTGTATGAAGCTCGGGACCAGTGACGTGCAGAGCGGCTGCGGGTCGCACCCTCCAGGCAGCGCACACCCAAGTGTTTTGTCCCCGTCTCACCGGGGGTTCGATATCTTTTGGATTTTTATCAACGCCGGTTCTGCTTCTGCTTCTCCGTCTGATTCCTCGTCGGTTCTTATTATCATGCTAATTTTTTTCAACAAAGAAATGTTTATATAGAAAAACAAACTTTATTACCTCTTTAACCAGTGCATCATGTTTACCACACGTAGGCTGATTGTTTTGCTTTATGATTTCTGATCTTGTGCTGCGGCCGGTCTTTGCCAGGTCTTGAACAGGAGATTCTTCAATGGGACTTTCCTGGTTTAATTCAAATGAAGTAACACATGAATCAGGGGATGCAGCATTAACGTTTAAACCTAAAAGTGTAGTCACTATTTTCTTTTTCCAAGTTAAACTTTGACGTCTGTGACATTATTATCTCATTATCCGTCGTTCACGACGTCAGAAAGTTGTTTCACGACGATAACTTTATATGCTGCTGTTTATTATTTGTGTGTGTGAAGGAGGATTTTATTTCCTGGTAGAAGTGATGAGACACTTTCTTGATCCCTGTGGGGACGTTTTGGGATGTTTTTATTTTTGCTTAAGGGACCTTCAGCAGATCTTCCAGATTAAACCTTGTCGCCCGCAGGTTAAAGGACGGATCCACCTTTAATCCCTTTAATGAGGAGAGAGGAGCAGCCAAGTGTGAATTACTCTGAATGACCGTGTTGCTCTGTAGCTCCTGGATATGGAGACGACTTACAGTACATACAGGAACTCTTGAAAGGCATTCTGGGAAATGTAGGTTCCTCTAACGGGAGCAGAAGCAGGAAACTTTCAGAATAATCCCTGAAACGCAAAGAACATCACAGATTCATTCACTTTATATAAAAGCGACGTCAGGCGGTGGATCTTTCCTTTAGTCGTGCGACCGTTTTAGATTTAGATTATTAAAACGTTCAGGTGACACGTTAACGTTTTCAGAATCTTTTCTCTCTGCTACGAGTATTTACAGATTAAACTCTGGAGGAAGATTCTAGTGAAACACAGACACAGTAAAATGCTTTCAATGTAGTTTCATGTATTGAAGTTTTGTACGAGCTATTTTGTTTAATATTCCTACTTTAACACAAGTTGTGTTCGTACCTATGTAATTTTTTAATCTGAAGTATGACGATAGTTTTTTTAAAACTTGTATACAGCTCTTCCTTTTCTTCCTTTTTCACATTTTTGTCCTCGTCATCGTGCAGAGCCGCAGCCAGGACGTCAAACCGCCAGCGTCCGTCAGCCAGTCACGTGTGGTTGAGTTGGAAGGTTCGCGAGTTCGACAGGTTGTTAGTTGTGCTTCCGAGGAAATATTCAAAACGGAAACTTAGTCCTGGCTCAGAGGGTGAAAGTGTAAATCCAATTTTAACCAGAGCAAGAAGGAGTTTACTTTTGTGCTGCAGCTTTCTGTGTTTCTGAAAATCAGATTCCAACTTCACGTCGTCGATATTTAAGGTTTAACGTTCACAGATCAATTCCCTGACGTTTGTTATCTCGCTCACTTCAAGTTCCCTCGTAAAGTTCTGAAGAAAAAGATTTGAGCCACAGTTTGACGCTAAAACTAAATCAACACGTGCATCTGTAACATTCATAACCTCGAAAATACATTTTAGCTTTAACATGAAGTGAATTTGTGGATTTAACAGATTCATTCGAGATGATGCAAGATTGTAAATTAAGCTCAAGTGTTTGGACACGAAAAACCTAACTCAGTTTTTGGCTCAACCCTGCACGACCTTAGATCTGATCCAACACCCCAGTGAAAAGTGTAAAATGATAAATGTACAGTTCTGCTTCAGTCGCTGACACTTGGTGCTTTAAGTAATTTTCCGTTTTTTTTTAAATACCTGCCTGCAGCCGTGTGTCTTCCCTTCCTGTCTGAGCTTGAAGACGGTTTCGGTTTAACGCGGCACAGACCGGTTTGTCGACCTTTCGTGTCGCAACGGAGTGAAAACTGCTTCCTCCTCCTCCACTTTGTAACGTAAAGTTTATTTTTATATGCTGCTCACCTAAGAATTGAAATCACGAGCTGTCGCTTGGTTCGAGGCTCCAGATCGAAGACGGAGGAGAAGGTTGTGAGGATCTGGGGAAACAGTCGGGGGTTCGATGTCTATCCAGTTTGTTCAACACAGTCGACGTCTAAAGATGTCGATTCTCTTCCATTATACTTCTGTTTGCTTGTGGAGATTATTATCTGCACAGTTTCTGTTGTAAGTTTGCACCACCTGTAAAATCACCAAGTTCGTGTTGGCACCCCCACTCTGTGATCTCTGCCCCTTTTTCATCCCACGTCTGGTTTTATTCTTCTGAAAATGCTTCACTTCACCTCCTGTTGGATTCTTCTGTTGAGAATAAAATGAAGTGTTTATACGTCTGTGGTGTTTTGTGTCATTTGGACGAAGGAGAGAGAGAAACACCGATTCACAGCTTCTCACTTTGACTCATCAGCTGATCCTCGTGATAATCACTGACCCACAAACCAGTTCAACTGACAATGAACGTAACGTTGATTTAAAAAAGCTATAATAGACGTTTAAAAATAAGTAAATACAAGAAGAAATAAAACTGGATAAAAAGATAATATTAACAGATGGATAAAATATGCATGTCTAATCAAACAGTCTAATCTAATCAAACAGTTTTACTATTTAAATCAATTAAGACTGACGTTACATATGAAAAGTAGCTACAACAAATGAGTGGAACATAAACACACTGAATGAAAGAAATGTTTTATTTTATCCGATCAATCAATCGCACTTTATTTGTGAAGCACTTTCACACAGGTTAGTTCAAAGTGCTTCACTGTTAAATAATTAAACAAAATTAACTTTAATTCATACGTTAAAAGTATTTTATTTCATTTTATATTTTATATTTTATATTTTATATTTTATTTCATTGTATTTAATTTATTTTAAATTTTAATTCAATGTAATTAATTTTATTTGAGTCGATAAATCAGGTCCGTTAGACTTCACTGTCACTGTGAGACGTACCATTAAAAGAAGGGGGGGGGGGGTTCTTTTCCGATTATTAATTTGACTTTTAGATTATTATTTTTTACCTCTAACACTCATCATTAAACTTTAACTCATTTCTACGTCACTGTTTCAAACTCAAACCTCAGTCACGTGTTTTATTTTAATCGGACGTTTATCCGTCAGTAGACACCCCCCACCCCCACCACCCCCCTCCTCTGAGCCTCGGTGGTATGGTCCCAGTCCCCGGCAGCAGAGCACATGTGTGTGTTGATCCGAGGTTTGTGTTATTTTACCTGTGCAGCAGACACACACACGCGGACACACACACACTGAGGGACACGTCAAACACATTCAAACCTATGAAAGGAGATTATAACACATTAAAACCCAGTGAAACCTCCGATTCCTGCAGGAAGCATCGAGACGCTGGACTTCAGCTGAAGTGTCAACGTGTCTGCTCCACTGAAGGTACGTGCACCATGTGTGTGTCTGTGTGTGTGTGTGTGTGTGTGTGTCTGCGTGTGTGAGTGTGAGAGAGAGTGTGTGTGTGTGTTTGTGTCAGATTGTTTTAATTCAAACTCTCTTCCGCACAGGTTTTGTTTCCGGGTTAGAGTCTCAGTGTGAGTGTGTTAGCTGCTCCGTTAGCTTCGATCAGCTGTTAGCGGCTAACGGCTCCTGACACACACACACACACACACACACAACATGTTGGTTCAGTGAAGAAGAAGAGGAAGCAGAAGAAGAAGAGGAGGAGACTTCCGGTCTGTGACTGACTCCATGTTAACACACGGGACAGGACACGATGAGTTTAACAACAACTGCTGCTGCTCATCGCTGCCACGTAGCTAACACCGGTGAAGATCTGCTCAATCACTGCGGCACAATGAGACTCATCAGTGATGGAAGTCATCAGTAACATGAGGACGATGAAAGTCATCAATGACATGAGGATGATGAAACTCGTTGAAACTCATCAATGACATGATGATAAGTTTCATCATGTCATTGATGAGTTTCATAGAATTGCATCATCCTCTTCATCAGTGACATGATGGAGAGGATGAAACTCACCAGTGACATGATGAAGAGGATGAAACTCACCAGTGACATGATGAAGAGGAGGAAGGAGGGTGACCCTGATCAATGACACGAGGATGAAGATTCAGTGATTGAAGAAGTTCACTTTAATCTAAATGTAAACTCTCCCAGAACCAAGTTAAAATAACTGAAGTGTTTTTTCAGCTATGAACTAAAACTTTGATGAAATCTATAAATAATGGTTTTAAAATCTCATTAAATACAAGATTTATTAAATCTACTTTAATCACCTGGTGTTTCAAACAGAAAAGATGAATTTTCAAGCAGTCGGTTGTTAAATCTTCAGTTTACTTTAAAGATTTGTTGAGATCAATGAAAAGTTCAAAAGTCTTAAGGCCTCGAATCCCTCAGTGAAAAGTGTGAGGTTGTTTTTAACACAGATTCTTTTGTGTGATCTGTTCTCACGCCGTCTTTTCCCATCAGGCTTTGAGGCCGGCCGAGCGACGCCATGAGCCCCCGGGTGTGTCCGAGCTGCGGCAGCTCGGACATCGATGTGGACCAGTCGCGTGGCGACGCCGTCTGCATGGGCTGCGGCACCGTGCTGGAGGACAACATCATCGTGTCCGAGGTGCAGTTCGTGGAGTCGGGCGGCGGAGGCTCGCTGGCGGTCGGGCAGTTCGTCTCCTCAGAATGTGAGAACGACCAAAAACACATTCGAGATCAAACTGTTTGTTTATGGAGCTCGTTTCAAATCAGATGAGCAAAAGGTTTCAAATGGCAAAAAGAAAACATGATAGAACAACAGGAATCAAACACAACACGTCTCCATTCTGCTCGTGTGGCGGCGTCCAAGTGTCCAAGTGTCCGTGAGCCTCGACCTTCACACTCGACTCGAGGTCATTCACAGCAAGTTTTAAGTGTAAAAGTCTCTGACATCTTCCCACGAGCTGCGTTCACTGTGCAAATGAATAACTAATAATCAGCAGCTGCTTATGAATACGAGTATTTAACATCGTTCAGAAAGTCAATGTTCTCAAAGTCTTATTAAAGCAGTGACATCGTCCCTGTTGGCGTTCGGGAACAGCGAGGCTCTTGGGTAATAGTTTCCTCTGAGTCCTGTGAGTGTTCAGCTGCTTATCTCTGTAACGTTTACCTTCAGTTTATCTTTGACCTTTGGGCCAAACAACGTTTGACTCCGAGTCGACGAGACGACTTCTGTCCGACCTTATCTTCTGTGGTGCAGTTCCTCTGACGGTCCTTTAGAGGGTGCTGTTGGAGTACACGGCAGAAACACATTTGTTTTACTTTCTAAAAAATAAATAACCTGCACATTCTCTCCTGTTAGATTTAATAAAGCTGTTAAACAGGAACTCACCTGTGATCAGGACTAATGTTCAGGCAATTTACATCTAATACCAAACAACACAAGGACAAACAAAAGCCCACGAAACAACGTCGGCCTGTTTCTGCCTCATAAACAAATTCTCTTCATAATCAAATCGTCATTGTGTAAAAAAAACATGAGTCTAACATCTTAATTGTTGTGTTTGACATGAGGGAAAAACCTGCTTCACAAAGTTGTGTGATCTGAAAGAGCAGTGAAATGTTCTTCTTCTAAATATATGTGAGTTTTGTCAGTTAAATTCTAACATGTCACGTTGGCGACTGGGTTTTCTTTACATTTTATTGAGTTAACAGTTGATGGACAAGAAAAATATCTGCTGCATTTATTTGCCAAATTACTGGATAATGAAAATATAAGTTTTTTTGCAGCCCTAAGTGCAAAAATAAATCTCATTCTTATACGAACAAGTGTTAAGTTATTAAGTTATATCAAATTAAAGCTGTTTTCTCTGGTCAATGTTGGGAAATTGTCTCTGGACATTTCTGTAGTTTGTGTTTCTCATGTGAAGAAGAAGAAGAAGAAGAAGAAGCAGATTTCTCAACATGAACATCTCTCCTCTGTGTTTTCAGCTGAAACCAGAAATCCGTCCTTTGGAGATTCTCACATCGCAGGAATCGGGAGAGCGTCTCGAGCGCAGACTCTGCAGAAAGGTGAGTGACCAGCAGATGGCGCCACACTCCTGTTGTTTGACTCCATGATGGAGGTTTCCTGGTTCGAGGAATCAGATTCGTCTGGAAGTTTAGTTTCTTTTCTTGTTCTCTGTTTTGAGTCGTTGAATCAGGATCATACACGTGTGTCGTGTCTGGTTAGAAACACACTTGTGACTCAGGGACGTGGTTTTTATTTCCTCCAGAGAATATATCGATCAGTATTTCCGTCCATTCATGCGAGCGTCTGTGATCCTCTTGATTCAGAACTACACTTCCTGCGTACTGACGGTCAGTGGCTTCCTGTTTTCAAGTTGTCCGTCTGATTCTTATGAAACTAATATGGGTCAAAAGGTCAACGAGGCCTCACCAGCGTGTGTTTAGCTTCCTGGACCTGACATCTCAACTCTGCCTTGAGGGAACTTCTTCACATTTTGACCAGTTGAAGATGAACTCATTAGATTTCAGAGGTCAAAGGTCACGTGACCTCAGTATGAATCCCGGTTAGCGGAGGCGTAGAACCACAGGGCGGTAATTCTAGTTTTTTCTTTATATATTTGGGTTTTTTTATGAAATGTTTGTCTGTTCAGGAAAATAAGTTTGAGAAGGTTTTCAGCTCTTCCTGATCTCATCGTCCCAGATTCCTTGTTCGTGTCCGTCAGCGTTTCCCCGTCGGCTCGCGTGCGTTCACACGTCTGGTTTAATCCTCACTTCTCTTATTCTGCAGCGACGTGTTTGTTTTTTTCTATCGTCTGATGCAGCAGTTGAGTAATTAAAGGCTTTTTTTTTGGTTCCCATTTTCAGAGATTTACCTTCAATCTTGTTTATCCTGTTGTTGGTTCAGAGTTTCTCTCGTATCAGCATCTCCAGTCACAGCTGCTTGTCTCTGTGTCTCTGGGCCGTCGTTGGCCTGTGTTGATGAAACGTCATGTGATCCGAGGCGGACGCACACAGAGCAGACGCACATGTGTAAACAAACCGGAGCCATGGCAACCGAGGGAAGAAAAACCACGTTAGAGACTTGAACACAAACAAGGCTCGTTGATTGCAAATGAAAACATCTAATGATGGCTGTTGTCGTACGTGCAGATTGATTTTTAGACGTAATAACAAACGTGTCTAAACAGGATCTGATGCGGTTCAGTGAAATGTTCCAGACCACAGAAAGAATCTTCTGCCAAACATAACTCCACAAATACGCAGCTGCAGTCAAACAACTGTAGGAACATCTGATAGAAAACATGTCACACATGGAGCTTGAATAGTTCCACAGCGACTGATGGTTGAACTTTGTAGATTATTGATCTATTGGGGTCACAGACACGTTTTTAAAAGCCTCTATCGTAGAAACTGAAAAGAGCAACCGAGACAAACGCTCTGTTGTCGCTGGTTCGAGCAAATCTATGTTTTTATTAGATTCAGAAAGCAAAGGGTCGATTTAACCCAGGGGCTACGACCTTAAGAAGGTTTTCATTTTGGATTCATAACTGATTATTTTCCCAGTTAATCATTTAGTCCATAAAATTCTGAGAAGAAAACCCTCATAATTCCTCGTTAAGAGAAAGAAGCAGCAGCAAATGTTCTGTCTTTTTATTCCACAAATATCTGAAATGATGAATCGATTATCAGAATAACTCCTGATTTGACTGAGGAACTTGTTGAACTGCTGCAGCTCCTGATGAGAGATGCTCCTCTCCGCCTCTATGGGGGAGTTTCAGTATCTGGCCCTGTTGATTTACTGTTTCTCTCCTGTGGGGCCCCTGGGGGGGGGGGACCCCTGAAGGGCCCTGTGGGTGTCCCCAGACCTGACGCCCTGTCCTCTTTCATCCCAACTATTCTGTCCATTAAAAAAAAAAAAAGCGTCAGCAACTTGTAGCGGAAGACAAACGGCTCGACTGAGGCCCGACAGGAGCCGGAGCGCCGCTGCCACGGCGAGCAGCTGGTTGCCGCGGCGACGACCGTCTGCTCAGCTGATGATGTTTCAGAGTCACAGAGTCACTGAGCTGTCGGGCTGCAGCAGACGCTGAGTAATGAAGAGTGTGTGTGTGTGTGTGTAGTCACTGTGTGTGAGAATTCCTAAAATGTCAAACTGTTCCTTTAATTCAGTGCAGACGTGTGTTTGTGTGTTTTTGTCTGTTGTGGAATTGGAGAATTCACATCCTCTGTGTGTGTGTTTGTTTTATGTCTTTTGGGAGGTTTATGGTCGTCTGTGAGTCTGCAGGCATCCCTTCTTCTTCTTCTTGTTCTTCTTCTTCTTCCTCGTCCTCCACAAACTTTCCCCAGCGGCCGTCTGCGCCCTCCTCCTCCGTCTCACCGCCGCCTGATTCATGTCTGGACGCGCCGACCCCGCCCCCTCCTGTGTTTTGTGTGTCGGTCTGTAATGTATCACCGGTCCCTCGTGTGTCGGCCCACCACTCGCCGCAGTGCAGGCGGCGACTGGAATTTAAATGTGACTTTAAAAGCTGCTGAAGGTGGATTTATGTGTGAAAACACTTGGTCTGAACGAAGTGAATGACAAAGTGGAGCTGCAGCAAAAAACTGTCTCATTCCTTTAAATGTAGACGTATTGATACTGTGATTAATATCAATTAACAATCAATTTGGGTGCTTGGTTCCTTTCCTTCTTCTTCATGTTCCTGTAATTCGCTAAAGACTCTTTGCAGACAATAGGAAGATAAAACAGCTTGTTCTCCATTTTGTTTAAAGTTCAGAAAGTTTTTAAGTTGCTACAGATTAGGAGGCGTAGTCGTAAATGACTTAATTCTTCCGTTTCCACTTGAATCTATATGATCAGTGTCGTCGCTCACACTCAGCAGCAGCTGTTTTTAAATCCGTACGTGTGAAGCTTCTACTGTCCCAGTTTTTATTCATGTAAATGTTATGAGTTTTATTTATTTACAGGCACCTATGAGAGAATCCGTCGTGTGGTGAGGTTTGAGCTGAAGAGTCATTTAAAGTGCAGGAAGTTTTTATTTCTATATCTTCTTTTTTAAAACCTGAGACAGTCCTAATTACCGCTGCAGCTCGGAGTCTCTGCCCTACTTATCATCTCTGACTCCCAGCTCCTGTTTCAAATTTCTACATCGACAAAAGTTGTAGTTTCCATCGGTCTCCTGCTGATTGTTTGAGTTTTATTTTTGAGTTTATGTACGAATGTGCTGCTCGTCCTCTGTTGTTTGGGCGAAGCTGCAACAAGAAGAGGAACAGAGTAAAATACAGATTCTTCATATCTTTCATACCAGGAAGCTGCGATTTCACTGCTGAAGAAGCTGTTCACATAAAGCAGGAGGGATGATAGAGATTCAGGAAACAGAGGAGCAGACGTGGTTTAGGATAAAGGGGGGTGTGTGTGTGTGTGTGTGTGTGTGTGTGTGTGTGTGTGTGTGTGTGTGTGTGTGTGTGTGTGTGTGTGTGTGTGTGTGTGTGTGTGTGTGTGTGTGTGTGTGTGTGTGTGTGTGTGTGTGTGTGTGTGTTGGTGTCAGATGTGTGTAAGTGTGTAAAACTGAGCAGGATGCTGGATGATACTCGATGAGCTCAGAGTCGTTCACATTCCCAGACATCACACTCAGTGGGTCACACACATCTGGCTTTGTGTAAGTGTTTGTGTTTGTTTGTGTGTAGTTTGTGTGTGTGTGCAGGTCATGAACTCTGGGCACGCACAATACAACACACACAATACAACACACACACCCTGCAGCTCTGTGGCAGTTAATTATAAACTCTTTTGTCTTGAGTCTCCACCTGCTGCTACATCTGAACTGGCTGGTGCATTTTGTGTGTGTGTGTGTTACAGAGAATGGCGCACACATGCTTTTGTGCCATTGCGTGTAACGACGCAGTTATGCAGTTGCACACGTGTGTAATGGAACCCGTGTGCATGTCTCCAGGCGTGTGTGTCCCGACGTGCCTCAGACCTGTGTTTGCACTCGGTGATGTTGTGTAATTACTCGCCTGTACTTTCTGGTTTGTTTACACCAGGATGGGTTCGATCTTTTCTCCGTGGTCAGATGAACGGATCCTCACGCCTCAGGTTCCTGTTATAACTTGTCAGGACTTATTGTTTTTCATTAAGTACGTGACGCACAGATGTGTGAACACACAAGACGAGACAGATCTTTGTGAATCAGGAATCTTAACAACCACAACATCTGGTCAGCGTAGTAGATGAATTAAAACTAGTTAAACACACGTGTGAGTGACGTGGATACAATCCTGTTATTAAGTGACGTCACATCATATAATCAAAATAGTAAAGTAAAGTATGTTGAGTCAAAATATCTGAAGCTAAAGTTTAAAAGGTTTCCAGGTGTGTTCCTGTTTTCTCTGAACTTCACAGACGTTGTTAGAAACGTGTCTGATGATGAAGCTGTCGTGAAACCGCCCGGAGCTGAAGAGATCTGAACACAACAAGTTATAAAGATAAAACATCTCTTCTTGTCCATAAATCATCACAAATAAACTTTAAACATTAACCAATGAATCAGTTTGCTGATCAATCAGGTTTGTGTTAGTTAAAATGAAAAATAAATCCCTCCGGACCTTAAGGGAGAGTTTAGCAGTTTTGTTACGTGTGCACTTTGTTCTATGAAATAATAAAAAGATCCACTTGAACAAACAGAAGCGATGCACTTTATAAAATGTTAAAATATCTTTGTGTTCAAATGAATAAACACGTTTGTGTCATTTGTTGTTAAATCTTTGAATAGAAATAACATATCGCTGATCTCTGAATATCAGCATCAACTATTGAAAAACCCAAATATGTGGAACTCTGTTGTAAACAGTTAAATTCTTCGTGGCTTTAAATGCCAATGTGAACGTCTTTGTTTCTGTTGGGACCTGATGAGACACAGCATCAAAACACAAGCGTCTTGTTTCTTATTACAAGAAACTAAAAATAAACTAAAGTAAAACCAAATGTCGCTGTCATCTGGATGAAGAAGCTGAATAAAACCCCCAAAACTCATCATTTTCAAATCACTAATGTCCTAAGATAAGTTGCTTGTTGTCTGTTTTCTCTGGTTTCTCCTGTGATCCGAAGCAGCTGCAGTGTAAACGTCCTCAGTGTCTCTGAACTGAAACGTCTCTGTGTGCTTGTGTCCGTCTCTTCAGCCAAACTGCACATCAACACTCTGGGCCACCAGCTGAAGATGAACCAGCACTGCTTGGACACGGCCTTCAACTTCTACCGGATGGCGCTCACCAAACATCTGACCAACGGCCGCAAGTGCGGCCACGTCATCGCCGCCTGCCTCTACCTGGTCTGCCGCACGGAGGGAACGCCCCGTATCCTTCCTGGTCATTTCCTGTTTGTAGGAAGGTTGGAAACAGTGGTGATGGGCAAAATGAAACCGTGAAATGTTACTGTCATAGAAAACGTTGTGTCTCTACTTCCTGCCGCTACGATGACATTGTGAATGAGACGCACACGTTTCATCCCATCCGCTAACATGGAGGAGGCAGGGTTTATCACCTGTACTGCAGCCAGCCACTAGAGGGCGATTGAGAGCATGACTGAAACAGCAGAAGCTCAGTGTTCGTGAAGTTTTCAAACCTGCATCTTGAACTCATTAAAATCTGCAGGTTGCTTCTCATGTGATCCTCGTCTCCGCCCGTCTTCACGTGTCGTAGTCTGCTAACGGGGGGACGTGTCCTCGTCAGAATAATGGGACTTTAAGGTTGATCCTTGTTTCACAGGGCGGCTCTGTGTTGTCGTCGTGCTCGGTGTGCGGTTGGTTGACTCCTGACTCACTTCGCCTCCGAGGGTGACGGTTATGTAACGGCGGCACAGGACGGACTGGATAGGTTTGCCTAATGAAAGAGGGACGAGGAGGGTGTAATGCTTCCTGCTGCATTGTTTACAGGCCCTGTGTGTGTCTGTGTGTGTGTGTGTGTGTGTCAGTACAGGCCTGTCTGTTTGTTCACGTTCGGCGCAGTGAGTCCTGGGTAAAAATAGCCCTGCTCACTTCCTCTTCCACAGCTGGGTGGGTCCGTAATGTTGTCGCAGAGGAGAATCGGGACGAAGCAGAGCAGAGTGAAAAGGAAATGTTCATCTCATCTGGACTTTGATTTAAAGCGCCGGGCCACACCATCCTTCCCAGGCTGCAGGGAACTGAATCCATCTCCTTCTCTCTGACCTTGACTTCCCCCTCTTCCTTAGTGGTTCCACCGTTTCCTTTCTCTCTGCTTCCTGCCTCTGTTTGTCCAGATCAGAACCAAACGCTTGTGAAAAACCATCAGTTAGAGTCGATAGCCATCTTCTGGGTAACGACGCGTCTCTGACAAACGGCAAAAAAAGACCAGATTCCTTTTTGCCCGCCTTCGTAGCCAGGAGAAGGGATCTGTGAAACCACCTCTTTAATCTCACGCTTGCACGTTAGCAAATACGTTCATGGCTTTTCACAATGGCTCCACACACAACCAGATGTTAGAAACTGGCTGCAGAGATGGAGACGCAGGAGCATTAGTTAGTTACTGATGTTTGTGGATAAGCTCTGACTCACAGTCGATGTTCTGGTTCATCTCAAAACTGAGAAAACCACTGAAACGTGTTGGTGCACGACTGGAAGACAAATGAATCAAACGTTCAAAGCACATTAGTCTAAACCATCTCTGCTTCAAACCAGGAGAAACCTCCTCAGACTAAAAGTTCTGACTCCATCAGTGTCAGGATCCATCTCCTGGTATTTAAGTGAGTCGTCTTGTGTTGCACCAACAAGAGGTTGTAGTTTTTTCTTTTCGTGGACCCAGATGTTTCGTTTGTTTTCCCGATTTAAGGCGCTCGTCTCTAATCTCCAGACGGCGTGCGCCGGGATTATCTTTTTCCATTTCATCTGCGCTGCTGCTAATTCCATTGTGAGGCCTTTTCAGAGGAGCCCCGCTAATCCGCCCGGACAGCCAGCCTGGAGACCGGTGCACCTGTCGCCACGGAGACCCCGTCGCCAGGGAAACCGGCGTGTCCGAGCGGAGCCGGCTGGATGGCAAGTCCAGAGGCTGGGGGGGGGGGGGGTGTGAGGTCACGGCGAGGGCAGCGGCGGCTCTGCAGTATATTTAGAAGAGTCGTGGTCAGAGGTGACGGTTCAGTGATCAGCTGCCTGAGCACAACATGATTCACTTGTTTGTTTCTGATTTTTGCAGCGCTTGTCGTTTGAGTGGCTGCTGCCTGTGAAGTGTGACGAGGCTGTGATGTGTCGTCAAACCTCTGAATCGGGACAAATTAAGTCTTTAACTGTGATTCTTTCCTTTCAGTTTCCTTAACCCGTTGTTCTCAGACATGCTGCTGGATCTCAGTGATCTGCTGCAGGTACGTGTCATCGTCATTATCCATTCATAAAAGAGCAGAGAAAAGGGAAAACCTCATTCTTGAAATGTTTGGTTTTGAATAATCGAACTGATTCATTTCTTAAAGCGAGTGATGAGCATCTGAAGACACGTTGGAGCCAAAGCTGAGTGTTTGCACCTCCCCGCTAAAGTTGTGTTTCACAGTTACACACATTAACGACTGAGATGCGTCCTTAACAAGTCACTTTGTCCCAGATTCAGCCTTCAACTGTTAATTCCCTTCAAAACAGAGAAATGAAGCAAACGTGGTGCGAACGTTCTTTTGATTTCCAAGTAAAACTTTTTATCTTTTTGTCCAATCAAGAGTCCAAAACCTCTGAATATTCTGTGTAAGACAAACGGGTGAAACCAGAAGTTTTCCGTCCAATCGATTAATTAATTATTGCAGATAAAGCATCTAAACTTCCAAACCAGAAGAAACTTCCGCGGCTTTTAAATCATTTATTTCTATTCCTCACTTTGATGTGGTTTGATGCCCACCGTGCTGTAACAGCCACTTAGGTGCCCGCTCTACCTCTCACCACCACTCCCATAATGCATCTCTGCATAACCACGTGCCCCTGCAGTCCTCTGGCTTTCAGAGCCATGTAATTAAACCTGAGTGTGTGTGTGTGTGTGCACATATGTATACATTTAGAAACCCCTCCATTTGTCTGCATGTTTAATTCACGGTGAGTCAGGGGTGTGGCGGGACATTTCTCGGAGTCACAGCTGGTCAGGGGCTTTTATTTTTATGCGCCCAGCTGTCGTGGAGGAGCCGGCAGCCCCTCCCCCCCCCCCCGTCCACACCCCGGCATGTGGAGGCTGGGTGTGGATCTGAAGTGGATTTGGGGTTGGGGGGGTGGGTGGGCCGGGTTATTAATGCCTCGCATTGACGCTGCTGCGGTTGTGGCTCGGTGATATTCCACCACTCTATTTTTTTTATGTGTCCACACCCAGAGCGTCTCACTTTGTGTGGATGAATGAGGATCTGTGTCATCAATAACTGACTTTAAATATATCAGCTGTTTTCTATGTTAACCACGTCTGATTTTATTATGAATTCATCACTCTGGAGTTTCCTCTGGAAGCTGAGCAGGTTGCATCACCAAAGACCGTTTTCCTCTGATCAAAAGATCCAATAACCTCAGAGTTCGTCTCCAGTGCGAAGGGATACGAGCAGAATTCACTCCCGGGTCACATGCGGCTGTAACAAATCCACCAAACTCTTCATATTTTAACGGTTTCCTGCTGAATATTGGAGATAAACTCTGGTTTTTAACGGATCTACAGTTCAGCTTCACTCTTCAACTCGCTGGAGCTGATTCCGACAGTTGACACGTTCTCCCCGTTTGTCATCAACACGATCGTGAAGCTGTAAAAAGCTGCGTCATGTTTTAGTCACAGAATTCTCCTCACCACCTGTTTGTGTGAAGACCTGTTGACATCGGACGTGTGGTTGTATGTTGTAGCTTCAGTAGAAGTTTAATTAAATCTGAGCCGCCCCCGGTCTTATTATCGTCTCCTCGTCCACCTGTTGAGACTCGACTGTGAAGGATCACGTATCCACTCAGTGTTTTCGTTGGCAGAGCGTTTCCGAGTTGACCCTCGACCCGGAAAGTTTCACTTAGCTCTGAGGAGGAGAAGGAGATATCTTCTCCTCCGCTTCTCCCTTTCATCTCAGCGGCAGTTCAAAGAGCTGCGACTGATTTTAATTTGCAGACGTGAGCTCAGTGTTTCACTCACTCGCACTCAAATATCAGCTTTAGACCAAAGAGGAAAAGTTTTAAGGAAGAACTCAAGCTACCAGAGTCTTGACTTTCACACGGTGCTTTAAATAACTTTTAAAATCAATCAAGCTTTTCCACTGATTATATAGAAATATAGATTATTGCAGATTTTAAAAAGCTGCAGTTGAAGACAGTAAAGGAGAAGTGAACTCCTCATTTTAGTTTTATTTGTGCACCGTTGAACTGAAAAGTGTCTCCACTTGTTCCACTTGTTCCTCCTCCTCCTCCTCCTCCACCTCCTCCTCCACCGTTCCCTTACTGGAATCCTCTTCCCAGAATAGCAGAGGAGCATCTGCGCCCCGGTCCGACTCCAGAGGGGGCTGAGAGCGAGAGTCCGTCTGTCTGCTCTGAAACCCCCCCCCAGCCCCCTGGAGGTCTGGAGCATCGCTCTGAAGGAATGACAGAGATCTGACCTGAGTTCACGACACGAGCCTCCAGCTTTCGCTGCCGTCTGCTTCAGATTTCAGCCCAGAGCCCACAGAAGCTTCATTCTGGGCCGTGGTGCTGTTAATTTGGGGAGATGATAGATGCGCGGCCCTGTGGCTTTGTTATTCAGCGGAGTTCGTCATCAGGTCCTTTCAGAGTGGGCGGGGGGGGGGACCAGGGGATGACAGAATTTACTGCCGAGCCTTCTGGAGGTGCTGTGGGTAGAAGACAATGAAACATCTGTGATGGGAGTTTCCAGAGTGAAAACCCCCGCTGACACGTTGGTGCTCATCCACCATCTAACTCCACCCTGACACGCTGACACATCCTCCAGTGAAGAAGGTCAAAAGAAGGACAAAATCACGATTATTTGGCCAGAAAATACAAAAATACCCGATTCAATTTGTCATTAGACCTTAATATTCCAACTGATTCTTACCACTGCTACAACGTAATCTATGCTTTCGATAACGGGAACTTTATTTGTACTTTTCTCCTCTTGTTTTGTTCTTTCAACTAAACAAACCAAACTTCTCAAACAGTGTGAACACAAGCAGTCAGGCTGGAACTTTGTAAAATCAAATTGGCAGAGTTACAACTGAAATCATGAAATTCTCCGTCCGTATTCAAGACCCAAGAACACAGATATGTTTGGCTCCATAGTGGATCTTATATTCTGGCAGTGAAGGAAACGTGGACTGAGTCCTGTTTGCAGTGCAGGCGACTGAGACACAGATACTTTGATATTTTTTACCTGAAAACAAAAATCCCTTCAGTCGGCAGCAGAGATCTTTTAATCGCACATATTGAAGGAAAATGTGCTGCAGCCTTCGGGTGGATTATGTAACCTGAACACTTAACCTGACACAACTGAATTATTACATAACCTGAAAGTGTTTTGATCCCTAACGCACCGGTCGACCTCCGTCATGTCCCTCCTGTTAAAACTGATGCTCTGTATTTCTCCAAGTGGCTTTGAGAGTGCGATGACTCCTGGATTCATCAAACTCACTTGGGATCTACTGAATCACCTAAAGTGTCCAAACGCAGTTAGAAAATTAGACTAAAGTGATGCACAAGGACACAGACTTTACTCTGGAGGGTTTTAACATCTCTCGTGTTATAACCTCCACCAAGGACGCCCTGCTGTTGTTTCTTTCGGTGCAGCATTTTTTTCCGCTGCTGTTCGGTAACAAATAGGACGAGACACCTGTAACTATCACCAGTGTGTAGCTGAGAAACGTGATGTGGAGGTTTGCATAACACTTACTGACATTCTAGTTTCTTTAATGTTGTATTTCCTCCACAGGTGAACGTCTACGTGTTGGGAAAGACCTTCCTCGTCCTGGCCAGAGAACTGTGCATCAACGCCCCGGCTATAGGTACTGACCTCTACTCGAATAATTATCTGTGGATGATGAATCTGCTCCTTCTGGTTGTTATTTTGTGGATATCTTTTACCTAAATATGTGTAACTACATGTTAATCTAATTATCGATTGATAGGCCAATCATATCTGTCTATATGTCCCCCAGACCCAAAGAGAAATATTCAAATGTCTCTTCTTTGTTTGACCAACAGTCCCAAACCCAAATCTATTAAATTTACAACAAACTAAAACAGAATAAAGCAGCAATTTGCTAAACTGGAACCAGCTCGAACAATAGATCAATGATTTAAATGGGTTGTGATGGGACTTATTGGTTCCATACAAATCGGAGACTCTCAGCAGAGGCTCGGTAAACATCCACGTAAACTCAGGCTTCATGTGATTTAATTTGAAGTTTCCAAACCCAAAGTAATGATTCACTTTGTCCCAGTGGCTTTAAGAGTCAGATTTTAGTATCTCAGCGATGTCACCAGACACAGAAATGATTCCAGTGAGATCTACCAATTAGACATTTGGAGAAATGAACACGGGTATTTGATCAGGTTCAGTTCAGGTACTGGGAAAGAAAATACTCAGTTTGTTTACGTCGTAAAATTGGTTGATGTGGAGTTTTTTAAGCAGCTGGGTTGAGCTCAAAAATGTTCCCACTGCTCCAGAGAGACGAGCAAAGTGTTTAAAATTAGAAACCTCACATACCGTAACATAGCTTTTTGGCCTTTCTCTTGAATTTTCTAAGACCAAACCCCAGAGGAACTAAACCAAGCCCCGCAACATTTCCAGTGAACCCTATTTTTATTCTTCATGTGTGGAAAGACATAAAAAATCTATCCATGTTTTCATAAACCCACAGTGTAGTTCCCTCTGACGTAACCAGAGGGCGCTGCTGCCCCTCTAAACCCCCTCCCCCCCACACCCAGGCACCATAACAAGATGACATCTGTGGCTTCAATCACATTATAACCTTTATGTTTCATCATCAGGTGTATATTCATTCTCGTACAGAACACATCTGGCCTCAAACAGCATCAAGCCGTTCACATATTTTACAAAAGACACAACGTTTCTGAGGCCGTTTCTCTGAAGTGCAAAAACAACTCGACAAGATTTCTACCTTTTTTCCTGCGTTTTTAGAATCATAACACTACACAAAGTTTGCTCCTGGTTGTGATGTCGCTGCCTGGACTAAAGCATTTACCCAAAGTGAAGCAGCCACTGGTTGTTCCAGTTGTGGAGCTCAGCTTGATTACATCACCACGAATCAGCGTGTTAGTGTTTTTTTTTTCTACAGCAGCCGCAGCGTCCCAGCAAATAACGTTAACCGAGTATTTAAATAAAAAAAATAACATTAAATTAAATAAAGATAGAACAACAGCTTTGTTTAAAACAGTCTCTCGGAGAACTAACCAGGCCATTTAGTGTGACATTACTCAAGTGTCTTTACTGCTACATTACTTTAAAGGCCGGGAGGCGAGCTCCCATCAGCAGTCCAGAGCGGCCTATGCGTAGAACACGAGCTCGGGGATCTGTCCTCCCTGTACTCCGGTCCCGTTGGTGCTGTCGGAGGAGCACTGGAACTGAAATGTCACCTTCCCGCACTGCACCTCCGTCATGCCCTCCTGGCCGAAATAGCTCAGCTCGTTCCCGTCCAGCACGGCGCTCACCGTGTAGAAGGCGTCCTGCTCCACCTGAACAGGGTGCTCGAACCACACAGGAAACGTACTGCTCGACCCGTCCGACACATACTTGGTATGGTTCTGGGCCAGGAGCACCCCCTGCCTCTTGAGTTCAATTTTGACAGTGTACTCGGCTTTGCCGCCGCTCGACCCATACAGTCCCAACCCGGCGATAAAGATCCGCTTGTCCACAGCGAACTGAATGCTGTCGCACCGGCCGCGGTAGCGCCACTGATTGCTCCGGTAGGCCGAGGATTGGAAGCGATGGCACCTCTGAGGCGCCAGACCCGTCCTCGCAGTCAGGGGAAAGTCCAGTTCCGGCTTTTTAGCTGCAGTGTACCACAGGAACACATTGTGCATCTCCTCCAGTGTCAGGATTTCCGACTGCGCCGCCCCGTTGGCAAACTCATCCAGGCTCATTGTGGGGATGCGCACCAGAAACAGCGCCTTGCCGAGGACCTCCCTTCTGTTGTGAGTCGTGGGCCCCAGACCTTGTCTCTTGCACTCGGCCGTGGCCCAGTTCATGACAGCCTCGAACACCATCACCTCCTTGGTGTTTAGGGTCTCCCTCCGCAGTATGATCTCCAGCGTCTGCAGGTCGATCTCACAGAAGCCCTCGGAGCCCAGAGCGAGCTCGGCCTGAGCGTCGATCACTTCCCAGCATCGCTGCGTCAGCTCGGGCTCCTCGAACAGGCGGCTCTGAGAGAGCAGCACACAGGCGTTCTTAGCCTCCAGGCTGGTTTCCAGAAAGGTGACGCAGGCCTTGGCCAGTGCAGGGACAATGTACTTCTTGGCAGCGTACAGGGTGGCCAGCACCGTGTCTGCCTCCAGGTCAATCTCATCACTGTACATGTACCTGGAAGAAGAAGAAAGATGACTTTTAAATATGCAGAAGTCTAACTTACATAATATTCTCCTTAATGAGACATGATGCACCGTGTTCTACCGTGCAAACTGATTCTGGATCCCTGAACATGGCTCTGGAGTAATAATCTCCTCTTCTTCCCAGTCTAATTTCCACTGGACTCCACAAGTGAACCAAAAAGGCTAAATGGAAATAATGATCTCCTGTTTCTACTTCTCAAAGAGGAGCGTTTGATGACTTAACTCATCCGACCCTTTCCTCAAACGACCGGCAACAGGGCCCGGTGCCGGCTTAGCCAAGGCTGCTAAGTGAGAAACAAAGGCCGGTTATTTATAACCAGTCGTCTGAATATATATTCGCCTCTAAGAAAAATATCAGGCTGTGGATGAGGAGAAGGGGAAAAAAAATGTTTCAAGTTGAACAAAGAGTGCTGAGAAAACCAGCAATTACAGAGCACCATGCTGCTGCTGCCGCTGCCGCCGCTCTCTGGCGCTCGCAGCACTCTGGCGCTCGCCTCTGCTTAGCTTTGGATGAGTAATAATATGCTTTGAAGTGACACTGACTGCGCTTGTCATCTCTCCTCCTGCTTGGCTGTGTGAGGGATGGTGAGTGGCTTACTTCAGCAGAATTAGAAAAGAAGCAGGCTCCACGTCTGGGATGTGGATCTCGGGATCCTCCTCCGCCAGATCGCCGTAGAACATGGCACAGAAGACGGAGCTTCCCACGGCCAGCACGTACTGAGAGGGGGGGAGGAGCGGACGGACGCGTCAGACACATGCAACCACAATCACACAGAGTTCAGGAAGAGGCAGGCTGTGAGTGCTGCACACGTATATAAACAACTTCCCTGCTCATGTGAAGGACGTTTTGAATTTCACAGGACAAACTGTAAACGCCGCTCGGTTTTTACATTTTTTTTTCCCCTCTCAAGGGCAAATTCAAAAAAGTGCGAGGTGTCTTTACCTTGTGAGCTGGAACCGTCTGCGACTCCCCCAGGGGGCCGACGATGAAGTGGACGTCAGCCATCAGCTCATTGTTAAACATCAAGGCATTCCTAAGAGCAGAGCAGGTTGCATGAATAAGCCGCCAGTATTGTATAACACCCAGTCCCTCCACCGCCGCTCTGCCTGGAGACACTGGTTATTTTCATAGGTTTGCGGAGGATTATAGCCACAATAGCTGAATCAGAGAAACCGACTTATTATTATTCTGGATGGTTTGAGTTCCCAGAGCGAAAACACAAATGTAAAACAGTCCACGATCAGAGAAGACGGAGGGAAAGAAGATAAAGTAAAATCCTGGATCATTTTATCGTTTTTTAAAAAAAAGCTTCTTAATGTTGCAGCTCAGTAAATAAAGATTTTTCATATTCTACAAACTATAAACCAAGATGATCCTTAATTAGTCCCACGATGGGGAAATGGGGACAGTAAAAAAAAAACATACATCTGTCAAAGTAAAGGCAAGGAAACGTAAAAATATAAAGTATTCGCGAGGATGCACACGAGTGGATAAGTGAATGATGGTATTCCCTTGTCTATAAAAGCTTCTTAACAACATGAAATATGAGCTATTCTGCAAACTTTAAAGATAAAATGGTGAATCTAAATATGTCGATGCTGCAGGAACAGACCTCACTGCTCTTTGTGGAGCATCTATCTGCATCTCCAGCTGCTGTCGTGTTATTACAGCGGCTGCACGCTCCTGTCATTACCCGATAATGACCTTTAATCTACTTTCTGCAGGGTCTGATCTCTGGTGGTACGTGTCTGAGGGGTGGGGGGTGAGGCTGAGTGTGGCCGGGGTACCTCTCTCTCAGGGTGGGGTGGCTGCTCTGCCAGCTGGGGGGCTCCACGTTGTTGTTGTTGATGTTCTGCAGGGAGGTCGGGGTGGTGGCCGCGCTGCCGCCGGCCGCCTGGCTCACCTGCGCCGCCTTGCTCTTCTCGGTGTCCGCCCCCGCGGTGCCGTTGGCCAGGTTGGTGTTGCCGGACGCGGGGTAGAGCTCCGCGGCCATCTTCCTCTGCTGCTGCGGCTTCTTGCTGCTCAGGGACAGGCTCAGGATCTCATAGTACAGCGGCAGCCTGCCCGGGAGCCCGCCGACCTGCTTGGACTTTTTCAACGTTTCTGGGAGTAGCAGCAGGTAGGTCCAACACCTCATGATCCGGCCATGATGGAGCAGCCTGCAGTCCGCCGTGGGCATCGGCACCCGCCCGCCGAGCCTCCGCCGCGTCCCGTGTCCGACGAACCGAGTCGCCTGCCGGGTGGAGTGAACGAGGAGAGACGGGGGGAGCTCAGCCGCGTCTGCCCGGAAAACACGCCTTCAAAACGGCGTCGACCGGGAAGTTTTTCCCCACGATAACATCCACAATATCCCTCCGCTTCGTCCCCCCTGCGATTTACAACTTCGACCGCGGGCACTTTCCTTTCCGTTTCCCCGGCGGTCACCGCATCTCCCCCGCGCGGTCTCAACCGGAGCGTCGCTCGTTTTCCCTTTTTTTTTTTTTTTTTTTTTCGCAGAGCGGATAATCCGAGTCCTCCCGCCCGCCTCCGCGTCCCCAGTCCCCGCGCAGGGTTCCGCACGCAGCCCGCTGAGGAGTCCCGGAGGTGGCGCGTCCCGGTCCAGGGGGAGATGTCCCGGAGGTGGCGCGTCCCGGTCCAGGGGGAGATGTCCCGGAGGTGCCGTGTCCCGGTCCGGAGGAGATGTCCCGGAGCTGCTCTGCGCCGCGGAGCTGATCCGTCATGTGTCCGGACTTTCAGCGGATTTTAGTTTTTTTATTCGTCGTGATCTCGTCGGACGCCCGGAGCTCGGCGAGGACCAATCAGAGGGCCGCACGGCGCCGACGTCACTAGGACCGGAGCACCTCCCTCCGTGGCTCCGCAGAGTGCGTCACCGCCCTGAGGCTCCTCCTCCTCCTCCGCCCCGTTCACTAGAGCCTGTGGATAAATACAGATAAAGTTAGAAAAGAAAAGATGGAGGGAATGAAAGAATGAATAATAATCTGTTTAATAAACACCTTCAGCTCAGGACTGTGATCTATTTATCTAATAAGGATATATTTTAAACATTTGGTGTTTTGGTAGGTGGGTAAAACAAATCCCCTCCATTGACTAGCATACATTATTAATAATAATAAACAAATAAATAAAAACCATAATAATCATAGTTCATTGTATCTATAGGTTAACAGTTCACAGCCCTCAGTGTCACGTACTTAAGTAATGTGCTTAATAATACTGCAGTTTAAATATAAATTTGACTGCAAGACTTTTCTTGGTTTACATGGATGCTACTGTAACGAGGAATGTAACTCATTACAGTAGCATCTGCAGTTTAAACAAAAAAGTAAAGTATTGCAGCCGAATTTAATATTTAAACTGCAGTATTGCTAAGTACACTACTTGAGTACATCTACTTAGTTACATTCCACATTATATTCCACTCAAAAAAAGTCATGTAGCCTATTTTTTATATTAATCTGCAGTATTAAGTACACTACATTTACGTAGTTACCTTCCACATTACATGGTTATATACAGTATAATGTACACATATAAACGCACTAATACATGTGATGCTGAAGAAAAACCTCGACTCGGGAGGAAAGGCTTTACTTATGAAGTTTTGAAGGTAGTTAAGAAGAGCAGATCGACACTGTTCGGCTCTTCAGGAGCATAAATACTGAACGAGATCTCACCAGACTTAGAAAGTGCTCCAGGCTCATGGAGATTTCCACCCTGTGACCTGAGGGATCTGCTGAGACGCTGAACCTGACAGCGTGTCCGATAAGTCCTGTGGCGCCAGACCATGAAGTGCCTCGTAGACCAGGAGGAGAATTTTAAACTGTGCTCTGAAAACAGCCGGCAGCCGGCGGAGGAGCCGGAGAACCAGAGTTACACGGTCTGATGTTTTTGATCTGGTGCGGTTGAGTTTCGGATGAGATGTAATCAAGGGATTGTTTTATTTGGACGAGCTGTTGACAGAGAACTGCAGTCGTCCAGTCTGCACATGACAAATACATGCATGGGCTTCTCTGAGTCAAGAAAACCTCAGATTCTGAAAATATCACAAAGAGACAACACGTGTTTGACTGAGATATGTACCGATCAGTATTTTTAGCCTTATTTTGGCAGATTCAGGATTTTGTTTTTGTTTCCCTTTCAAAAATCTATATTTTACTACTTTTTTTTAGGAAAACATGAAAACATCAGTTGTGTTTTGTTGTAGCAGCCTTTTGGTAATTAATCTTAGTTATTCCTGTGGATAACTGACCAAACTAACAACGTGACATCACATCAAAGAATCTGAAAAAGCACCCGGGGAGTTTTTATGTCAGAAAATGCTTTGAAACCTCATCGGTATCCGTCAGGATTTGATGAGAACAGGCTTCTTTCCAGACATTTTACACTGACGTTCCACGATAATACAGATAGAAATTCAATCGGCCAAAACTCTGAAACCCAGCGACCTATTCCTGCAGCCGCGGTAACAGAAAATAGACCAGAATGCATTGTGGCCCGCGGACAGTTCTGGGTTTTGAGGGAACAGCTTCCTCGCAGCTTTAATGCTATTCATGCAGCTCGGCTCTCACGTTTGATTGAAAGGAGCAAGTTCAGGGCCCGTCTCCCGGGGTGGTCCGAGTAATTCTGGGGAACGGGAGCAGACAGGAGTCGAGGCAGGCTGAGGTAAAGTGGGTGCATGAAAAAGGTAAACTGCAGCTCTCCATCACAGAGCGACTCCCGGGCTGTTTGAGCATCGCAGATTGATTATATTCAACCGAAGGGGGATTTAAGGTGGATTTATTTCCCCTAAACAGCCTCTTATTTCTTTTCTATGGAGATCTTTTCTGGCCCGGCGCTCACCGACACTCCAGTAAAACTCCGAGCAGCGATGGCCAGCTCTGCAGACGTATCATTACATGGCTCGGAGGGGGAAGGGATCAGCCTGGATCTTATTACCAGCTGGCTCTACCAGCTTTCCACTGGACTGCTCTTTACTAACTTCAAAGATATTCGACTCCACCGTCGCTGCTGAGCACAAAACTCCTAAAACCTTTTGTCTCCCAGTTGTAGTGGAACAAAGACTCCAGTTAATTTCTCTATTAAATTGGATTCCTTCACATGTTAAAATCATTTATAGGATTAAAAACAAAGACTGGACACCTGCCACACGGTTTCATGACAAAAACAGGTGGTTCTGTTGTTTTTCTCCTCTTCTGCATCTGAAGCGTTTTCCATAAAGTTTATGATTCGAGTTTCTCTGAGAAATTCGAGGAGCAAAAAGCTTGAGACGGGAGCTTGTGATTGGACGGTTGCCCGCTCGTATCCTTTTGCCAGCTGAGAAAATCTGGACAGAGACTGTGAATGAGAAACAGGCTGTTCGCTCTGCGGTGCACTTTGTGGAGCGAAATGCTAATCCTCTGGTTCTCTGGAGGAGCAGAGCGGCAGGAGACTGGTTTTACTGGGAAACTTGCAGGTGCTGATCTGAATCAGAAAAAACCCCCGAAAGACCCGACTTTGACTTTGCTTCTGGTTTGTTTACCGCTCTAAGGTGAAGCAGGGCTCGTACACTGTCACATGGACTCATTGGAAGTTAATTGGGAAAAGTTTTGGCCTCAGCAGTGTCGTCCTGTGGCAGCAAAACAGATATTAGTCTCTGACAAGTACAATAACATGAAGGCTCAACTCTGAGGTCCCCACTCAAAGTCCTACAAGAGGCTTGCTCTGGTGCCTTTGAGCAAATGACATCAATTCTTGCACTTGCTGTCATGTCGTCCATCTTTATCTAGATAAATAATGTCTCTTACCTTCCAAATTAGATTGAAATGAGTTATTAATGTCCGGCTGATTCATTAAGACACAGCAAAATAATTAAAGTCTGACAACACAAGCTCTTTAGTTGCCTTGAAGTTTGGCATCTTACGAACAGGCCCTTAAATCTTCCCCCTGTTTTCTGCCTCCATCAGACCCGTGCCTCTACATCCCACGTTTCGCCCAGCTGCTGGAGTTTGGCGAGAAGAACCACGACGTCGCCATGACGGCGATGAGACTGGTGCAGAGGATGAAGAGGGACTGGATGCACACGGGACGAAGGCCGTCGGGACTCTGCGGAGCAGGTGAGACAAAGGCGGAGGACTACACATACTGTCTGTACAGTGAAGGGTATTGATGCCGGGGGGGGGGGTGGTGTTAGCTGCAGCCTGGAGGTTCCTGGTTCCAGTCGTCAAACTGACCTTGTGTCGGAGCGAGAGAGGCCTGATGGTCTGAAGCCTCTGCTGGAGGTTTTAAGGGCTGAGTGTCATAGGTCGCCCTGATGAGAGAGTCGAGAGTCGAGCCTACAAATTTATTTTTAGATGATGACGTTATTTTTTAAGTTCTTCTCTCGGCCGCTGTCGCCCTGAATACACTCGAGGTCGACGCATTACCGGCGACGACGTCCTGAAACCGAAACGCCGCCTTCCTGCCCGCTGCGTGTTTACACTCCCGGTTTCAATTTTCCATTTTCTCTGTTCCTCTGCTGCATTGCCTGAATAATTAATTGCTTATCATAAATCATTGAGGAGGATACACTCAGTTGGAAGAAGGAAAAGTTTGTTCCCAAAACTGATGTAAATATGGCTGGTGAAGCACCAGAAACATGCATCTGCAGAAAGTTCTTTCCGGTGGAAGCAGAATCCCGTCGCTGATTTACTTTCGGTGAGTTCAAGGACAAACGGGTCGTGAATGTGAAGAGACGAGGAAAAGGAAAACCAGCGGTGTTGGAGTTTCATCCTAATGGGGCTGAAATGTTTGAGGAAGTCCTCAGCGGAGCTAAAAGCCGCCACTTCGGTCCTGAAGGCTGTTAGACGTGTGCATGTGGAAGGAGAAGCATCTATCTTTAAACAGGCTCTTGAGTGAAGCAACACTAATGACGGTTATATAACTGTTCTCCTTCAAGGCTCGCGCTGTAACTCATTGCATAATATTAACATTGTTGTGAATCCTTTTTTAAAACTTAGTGTGTGTGTGGGGGGGGGGACAGTTGGCTCTGCGGACTCAGGTGCCCCCGTCCTGTCGGGTCTGACCTCCAGTCCTCCAGATGTTCAGAAACAGCTGGATACCAAAACATAGTATCTGAGTTTGAGTCACATCTTTGACTGTGATTGAGTCCTGATCATAAATGTGTACTTTTGTTACATCGTTATTTTATATATATATATAAAAATATCTAATGTATCCACTAATTCCAGATATCTGTAGCATCCAGATTTCTGGAGAATTGTTCCTGTTTTCTGCTTCATGTGTTTTGTTCAGGAACAAGTTCAGTGTTGAATCTGGTGCGATTCGGACACGTGATACTTTCCATATTAATAAACCTAGAATCAGCAGGCGACCTGCGCTCTGTCCCTGTTGAAGCTGGAACTCGTCAACGTCAACGACAGCTGATTCAGGTTCTGTGAGTCCAGCTCCACTGAGCTTTGTGTAAACAGGTGAACAGACCTCTGAGCAGCAGCAGCTCTTTATCTGCTGCAGGTCACTTTTACAGTTTGAGAAAGAAAAGCAGCTTCACCACAGTCAAACAAACAGCTCATTCCACACGGGCAGGCTTAGAGACTGCACCAGAAATAACTACTCAGTGGAGCTTGATGTTGGATAATGGGAGGAAGTGGCATCCATCTTTATACACAGATGGGAGGGGGGGGGTTTCTGTGTACTTGTATAAATTTAGCTCCAGATTCGGTTCAGTGCATAAAGTCCACACAGACGTGATTAGAGGCTGACTGTTGTTTTATGTTAAATCTCATCAGTGTTTTTACTCGTCCTGTTTCCAGCTCTTCTCGTCGCCGCTCGCATGCACGACTTCTGTCGCACGGTGAAAGAAATCGTCAGCGTCGTGAAAGTGTGTGAAAGCACGTTAAGAAAAAGGTGAGCGGGAAAACCAAGAATATTCTAATCATGTACTGACAGTAGAGTGTTTGTTACGTGGGACACGATTTGAACCAAACAGGACGACCTCCGACCCGTCACCATCTTGATTCTGTCTTATTGTTCCCCCTGTTGTTCTCCGGGCGTCAGACTGAATGAGTTTGAGAACACGCCCACCAGCGAGCTGACCATCGAGGAGTTCATGCGGGTGGATCTGGACCAGGAGTGCGACCCGCCCTGCTACACGGACGGCCTGAAGAAGAAGAAGATCCAGCAGGTACGGACGAGGAGGCGGAGCAGACGTATTTGTGACATTATATCATACTATTCCTGATGATTAGTTGCAGCCCTCAGGCGTTAATGAAGGATATTAACCTTTAGAGTGAAACTGTCGGAGGTCACTGATCCGTACGTTTCCCGCTCTAACGCGGAGGCAGCACCTCGTTTCATCTCTGTAGAGACGTGTGATAGAAAAAGGTTGAACATGTTTAAACATCCACGTTGAACTGAGAAGTTTTTTAACATTCTCGGGCATTTAGAGTTCCGTTAAAACTTCCTGACAAATATTTAAGACCAGAAAATAATTTTAAGTAATAAACATGGAATAAATGATCAGTTTAAATCCTGCAGATATTAAATTTAATTCATTGATTTGTATCCGTGTTGATTTGGTTTAATTGAGTTTGTGACATGATTCATCAGTTAAGAAACAATTTATATTAAAATTAGAAAACAGTGTTTTAACTAAATTCATTCTGGAAACATTAGTAGATTATATTCACTTTCATATACACTAAAGTATATAAATTATATATATATAAATAACCCTATATACCAATGCATCATCACATCAAGCCATCCCCAACATGTTTTTATTCATAAGCTCGTATTGATTATATTTAGAATTATGTCAAAGAGAAGTACAGCACTTCCCACAATCCTCGGCGGTATTAAGCGTTTGAAGTTGTTTAAAGGGATTATTCACAGTGGATTATGGGATGTGTAGGTCCTTCACTCTTATGTACACAGTCTTATACCTACAGTGTTTTCTATTGTTTCCAGTATTTTAGCGTCAGATTAAAGTCAACGGAGAAAACAAATGAGAAATTGACTTGAGCCGTTGCCGCTCTTAAAGTTGTCGCTCACTCTTACACTCGATAAATGTCAACAACACACGACTGTGTTCTTGTTCGTCCTCGTTAATACACAGTCGGCACCTCGTCCATACAGATGTTTCTCTCAACCCACCCTGTAATCTCTGATTTGTATTTCTTCCAGCTGGAGGTGGAGCTGAAGAAAAAGATGGACGACGTCGAAGGTATGACTGTGAGATGTTTTTCTATTCAAAAATCACATGAGGCCATTTTGACTCCGAGGCTGTTGACTTTTCTTTTAGCGAACATTATCTTTGCAGGACAGTTCCTCACATTCATACGTTCGGTTGCATCGTCCTGTTCTCTTCAACGAGCCACTGCAAAGTGAAACGCTGCGAAGAGAGGAAACGGCTCCGTGTTCTTTTCAAAGCAGCTATTTTCTGCACACCATGTAATTAACCATACATTATGTTACAGTACATATTCTGTTATAATTACGGACCATATGGGAAACGTAATTTAAAGGGTTAGACCCGTTTCAGGAGAACGGCCTGTGACAGCCAAGATCATAAAAAAGCACCACGAGTGTAATTTGTGTTCGCTGCAGGTTTCATACACGTTCATTCTGGGGAAACGTCTCAGCCTCTGATTTTCTTTCTTCTCCTCAGTCTCTATTATGATGAATATAATGAATCGCTCATTTTAATCTTCAACAGATGAAATCCACGTCTACGAGGATGAAATCGATGCCGAGCTCGAGAGCGTCCGACCCAAACTGAGAGGAGTGTACGCTGCTTACACTAAAGAAGGTACGGAGCAGAGCCACGTGCACACACACACACACACATGCTAAGGCTCTGTCCACGCTGATACGTTTTCATTTTATTACAAAACATGATGCAACCCTTGGTTTTCAAACTACAATTCGCAGCTTCTACAAAAGTCTCATTCTAGGGCTCAAAAACTGGATGAGTGGGGAAACTTCTGTCTCAGTGAGGACGCTCTTTAAAGCATTCTCTAGTTCCTTCTCCGAATCATAAAAACTAAATGCCTTTCCCTTACCCTCATCCCCTGAGCCGAAACCAGAGGCCACATCCATACTACTACATTTCTATCGTCAAACTAATGCCGGAGTTTTGAAACAAAACAGGGGCCGGCAACCAAACATCTCTTTCTGTGGCTCTAAATGAAATGTCCTCACCCAGTAAGGTCTATGCTCAAAATGGTGCTCACAAAGTACACACACACACACACACACACACACACACACACACACACACACACACACACACACACTGACGCCCACCCATGGAAAATAGCACATCAGATCACACTCCCTGTCGCTCTTTGTCTTTATCTGCTTCTACCTTTGGCTCTTTATCTCTGGCTCTCTGTCTTCGTCTGTCTCTCTCTCTCTCACACACACACACACACACACAGTACAGATAGGGGGGGGGGGGTCCAGCTGCTGCGGCGCCCTCAGATCCGGCGGCGTTTCGTTTCTTGTCAGGCCGACGACTGATAAGTTGCTCCTGTGACTCGTGGGCTGAAGTCTGCGTGAGCACATTTTAATTGTGTCCAGTTTAAGGACACGTTTTAATTAGCAGCCAGGACGGCAGGAAAGACGCCAAAATTATGATCCCAATTATTTTGCCTGCATGTCATTATTTCCCATCCTTTTCTTCTTGTCTGTGGTTTATATAGTTTTTGTCCAAAAATGTATGTTTTTAATTATATTCGTTTTTTCAATTGAATTTATTTCTATTGTTATCCCTCTTGTCCGTCTCTTTACCAGAAGATCCAGATGTCAAAGACGACGTCCTCTCCACGTCGTCCAAGATGTCAGATGACGGGGACGAGGAAGCGGAGGAAGAGCTTCAGGCCGTCGCCAAGCACTTCGGCAAAGAGCTCGGCGAGCTCACGCTGGAGGCTCTGCTGAAGCTGGAGAAGAAGAGGCCGGAGGAGGAAGAGGAGGAGGAGGAGGAGGAGGAGGGGGGTGTTCCGAGGAGAAAAGGCCCGTCGCTGGAGTCCATCCTGGGGACGATGCCCACAGCCTCCACCCTGGGCCTCTCCGAGTCCATCAGCAACTGCATCGGACACCAGAAGGAGAACGGTGAGTTCACCACGACTCTTCTTTCTGACGCAGAAACATCTGATTTGGTTTCACAGCAACAGGAATCCGATTCACTAGATTGGAGGTTTTCTCGGTTTTGCCTCAGATTGATGATTTCTGGGGCGTAATAGAAGAATCGCTGCCATGTTCCTCTTTGTTTGTTGTTCTTAGATTTGTCTTGTTTGTGCTTTTAAAGCTTCTTCTGCATTTCAATGTGTCGTCTGTGTGATCCACGCAGATGAGGCGCGAGCGGGTGTGTTTAATAAATCTCCACTATACAAACAGTTGGAGCCAAAGAATCTGAAGAATCTGCAGCTTTTAATAAAAACACCTCCAGCTTCATATTTATGAGCGCTTGGTCTTTCTGAGAGCAGCGTTTCCCTGGAGTCTGACCTGCTAATGGTGCTGTATCATCATCATAACCCATAATCAAGTCACACATTGTCTCTCAGGTTTAATTGTCATGATTAACTTTGCTCCAGAATTAAATTCTACTGAGCTGCGAATGAAAGTTTCACTCGCACTGCAGACATGAGGCGAATGTGTGGGAGACGAGAAAGTTCTTTACCCTGGAGGTCGTTGATGTCGATTCGGGTCAAAAAGCTGCCGTTGTTTTGTCCGTTGGCGTCAAACATTCATTCTTCGTCTCTCTGGAGCGAAGAATGAAACTAAAGTCCTCAACGAGAACCTGAAGAAACGACAGGAAGCAGTGTGAGGATAGATGTGGGGGTTCAAGTCTGAACTCGAGTCACATACGTGCTAAGTTTATTCTCGACAAAGTACTCAGAGATGAAAGAAAAATCCATTCATTGGTCAGCCTCTCGCCCAGCTGTGAGTGGGCGAGAGGCGGGACTCGCTCTGGTCAGGGCCTCGATCAAACTGCTGTGATTCATACATGTTGCAGCTACGGCAGCTGAGAAGGTCATTCTTGCCGTTCTTGTGGAAGAAATCTCGGAGGTAGATGACACGAGCTTAAACGCGTGTTTATTAAAAGACACTTGATCTTATAGTCTCGACAACGTTAGAATCCAACGTGTCACAGTCTTTTTAAACATGGAAAAGGTTTATATCCTCGTCGCTGCTGATTTGACCCTGAAACCCGTCGCACCGCGTTTAGAGCGAACGTGTGGTTCAGGACGGAAACGGTGGGAAAACGGAGCAAGTGCTGGAGACTTCTCATGTTCACATTCACTCCTAAAGGAAATTCTGACTCTTAAATGAACCTGCACGTCCTTTTGACCTTGAGACAACCCCCGCTGACGCTGGGAGAACAAACTCCACACACAGAGGCACGGGGGCCGAACCCAGAACCTTGTTACTGTGAGACGACTGTGATGTCAAGCTGACGTCGGTCGATGACGCCGGGGGAAAAGGTGCGTTCGTCGGATCGGCAGACGGACGAGTCGTGACGCGTTCAGGGCTTTAAAACAAAACAACACTCTGTGTCCTCTCTGGTAAAGAGACAGTTTGTACCTGACAACACGGACGTTCGTGAAGCTGTTAATGTCACCGCAGCCCCGACTGATGCTTCATGATCACTGCAGGCAAAACCAGGCACGTGAGTCAAATGACAAGTCAGGAAGTAGAGTTTTATTCATGTAGCTCTATTTAAAACAAACCGCTACGATTACCACACACACACGAACAATATAAATGAATACGTAAGATGATATGAGACACGGCACAATAAGAGAAGAGCCTGAATAAATAAACAACAGAATATGACTCAGGGATGGAGGCGTATTTATATAAAGTCTTGTTTGTAAAGACTAAACAAATATGCAGAAAATTGGGTGGTGATGACTTTCTGTTTTGCATGTGGAGCAGAGGACGGATAAAAAGACGGAGATCTGAGGATCGGAGGCGTCGAGAGGTGGAATGTGAGGAAGATGAGGAAATGTACCTGCGGTGAAGGTCATTCAGTGTCTGATGTGTAAACAGGATCTTCTAGTGAATTCTGAATATTACAGAAAGCCTACAAACAAAAATATTAAGGTCCCATATACCCAGGCTGATGTTAGGTTTATAATTTACATAAGAATAAATAGTTTATTTCGTAATTCAAGTTCTATAAACGTGGTTGTGTTTTCTTTTTCTTTTCGTGAGTAAACTGTAAAATATCAAACCTCAATAACATTTCTTTATGATGAGGGTTTGATAACAACGTCTTAAGAGTCATTGACATTTTTTAAACATCTATATTGACGGATAAATCTGTATTAGAAATGTTTTACTCCCTAATATCGACATCAGCATCCGCCTAATAAATCCATCTTGTTCGGTCTCTGGTCCAATCGAGCTCAGGAACACGTCTCATTGGTTCATCGATTTGTTTTTAATCTGTTTCTTGACAACAACATGCATCAGGCTTTTGGATACACACACAGTACTCGCTCACAGGATCTATTTATTGGTGGTTTTGGTGTAAATACATAAATACAAACCACGGACTTGCCCTTTGAGTTGAGAGGCTGTTGTTGAAATGTCCGTGAACCCAAATGAACCAAAACCAGACGGAACGTTTCAGCCGCAGTGAAAAAACAAACACGCCCTCTGTCAGGGTGACTTATTAACGGTTGTGCAAATAAAACCACAACAGGGACCCATCGTTCATTGGCCATAATTAAACTAATTGCATGAGTGGGATGTTCTGCGTAAGCACCGCTCCCCCCCCCCTCCCCCCCGTCCTTATCTGGGTGTGCAGAGGCGTTGATGGATGCGTGGTAACGGTGCCACTCAGCCACATCTGCCCTGCTGAAGGAAACCTGTGTTTTTATGGCTCGGAGTGGGAGGACAGGGCGTCGGGAGAGGCCAGGGGTGGGAGGGGAAGTGTGCTGTGTGGGAAGGGGGAGGTTGGTGGAGCAGCTGTGTGTTTTGGACAACATCCTGTGACTCAAAGGTCGCGGGTTTGAATCCCAGCCCCCTGGTGTCGACCCAATATTGACCTGGGTCTTTATTTTTTTTAATAAAGTGCTTTGAGTGGACGGAAATCGCACAGGGCGGAACGAAGGGATTGAGAAAGTGATCGATCGATTCTACGTTACTCTCAAATCAAACCTCGAATCAAACCTCAAGGAGTGTGAGCAGCAGCGTAACCCTAGCAACGCGTATGCTTTTTAAAACTAAAACATGTTAATGTGGATGTCACAGATACTCGTGGATGTGCAGCCACAAAGGTTTATGAGAGAGATGCTCTGTCCACTAAATGACGAGGTTAAGAGTGAAACGAGCCACAACTGTCGAACTCTAATGACGCACCGCTCTGTGAATCACAGGCTTTTATGTTAATTAGGAATTCGTCTCGGTTTCCTTTAGAAATAGATTTTTGTTTCGAGTGACGTTGCTTTGACTCATCCTCCCCCGAGGGGCTCGTCGTACACGAGACACCACGAACGACGGAATCGGCATAAAGATGAAAAGTGGAGGTGATTGAAGGTTCGACTGTTGGACGTTATTTAAAAAATATCACATCCTTCCTCTTTGAAACTCTCTGTAATCAGACTGGTTTGAGTAATTCTGATTTAGTTATTGAGATTCGGTGAAATGAAAAAAATACTTCCTGCCCCTGTTTGTGTGTCTGGTTACACTTCACGTCATTGTGTGTGTGTTTGTGTAACGTTTTCAGACACAAACTCTGGACAATCTCCGGATAGTTCAGTCCGAAGGTTTTCTGGAGTTTGTGTTATTAACTCAGCAGGAGAAATCTCCAGAGCGTTCAGGGGATGTGTGTCTGTAGAGCAGCAGGATGTCGCAGGCAGGACGTAGAAATCCTGTTTTGTGTTTATAGCACATCGACACCGGCTTCACCAAAAGCTCACAAAACGAATCGTCTTTCCTAGTTTATGTCTTCGTCTTCTACGTGCACGGCTCCTCGTTTTCATCCTGAGATGTTTGTATTTTCCAGCTCTAGTCTGTCGTGTTAGAAACCTCGTCACTGTCTTTCTCACGACGGCCCTCAGGAAGATTTCAGGAGAAGATCCAGATTCAGCTCTGCAGGTTTTGTGTGTCTCCACGTCCTCAGACCTCTGTGTTTCTGTGTTTCTCTCTGGAGTTTGGCTGCTGATGGAGGTTCAGTGGATTCAGGCCGGTCCTGGTTTGGTTCAGGCTTCTGCTGATTGTGGTGGAGATCAGGATGGAGGGGGAGGGGGGGGGTTACCATGGCCTCCCTCAAGCTCAATGTTTGAAGTGGACAGGGCAGCGTGTCATTAGGGCCGAGTCTTTCATCTGAGTGTGTGCGTGTGCGTGTGTGTGTGTGTGTGTGTGTGTTGTTAGTGGAGGGCAGGGCACTCGAGGAAGTGGAAGAGGCTGTAATTTTGGATTCTCTGAGGAAATGAGAGCAAGAAGGAAAACAAACCACCCAGACGACAGTTAGCTTGTTGTTATTATCACAGATACTTTACAGATCACGGCCCCGGAACGAGACGCTTCTCTTCCTGTTGCACCGAAAACACTTCATCAAACACTAGTTTGATGAAAATTGATGATTTTCAAGATGCAAACTTAAATATTAACACTAATTGGCCCTTTTAGTAATCGAGTCAGACTAATGAATGAAGGTAGAATGTCTCTCTCCTCATCGACTCTCAGGTGAAGCTTTAATCTCTCTGTCTCCTTCAGTTCAATGAGGCCCAATAATTACCTGATGATTTATTAATGACGCTGATCGTTCTGTTCAGTGAAAGTAATAAACATGGTTAGTTACAGATGTGTGAGCAGAATATTCACGTTTTAAATCTTCAGAGATTACGAACCACGTGAAAGTTTCGTCACTGAAATAGTCGAAGCTCTTCTCTTTTCTCTTTCTCCATTTTTCACTCGGTTGTGCTCCACTTCCTCATCGACGGCCTGTCTGAGTCACGGCGTTTTCATGAACTCGTACCGTCAGAGGAGAAGCTGCGAGCGGCCGGCGGTGTCGGCAGAGGGTCGATGCCTGCAGCACCTCGGGATGTGACGCTCGTCTGCGGCCGAGGCCTCTGGGAGCTCGGCCCCGCACCATTAGAGGCAGCATTGATTGAGGCCCACTGTTTTCAGCGGAGCACTTAGTTCAATCAATGACGTTTGCCCTGACCTTAACTACCTCAGTGAGCACGGCTCCCCGGCTCTTGTCAAACCACTCTGCCGTTTTTATTGCCTGTGATCGTCTGGGGGGGGGGGGGGGGGGAGCGATTTGTGAGCGAGGTGTGTGAAAGTCCAGATTTTCAGCTCGGCCTTTTTGCTCTTTGAAGAATCCACTTCATTTTTTTAGGGTGTAACTCGGTTTCACACCTTATTTCTGAAGCTATTTCCAAGGTGTGAGGCTGCATTGAAGGAAATGGACTTTGCGAGTTGTTGTCCTGAAACGCTTTCTGCCGTCCGTCCTCCTCGCTCGCATCAATTACTCCAGTAAATCTTTCCCTCAGCAGCTCGGGGCGCGGTGGAAGCTCGCTGACAGACCCGCGCTCTCACAGCGGCTCTGCTGAGTCAATTATTGTCTTTTCAAATGAGCAGCATCTGTCTCATCTCTCCCTGTGTCCACTCAGGAGTCGTTCAGGGATGAAAGAAAATGCAAAGGCTCATCCTCTGTTTCAGCAGCTCCACATTCTACCTCCTCAGCAGAAAAAAGAACCACAAGCTCCTTTGTGTTGTGTTTTTTAGATGCTAATGAGGAGGAGACAGCCCTTCAAACCAGGAGGTCACTGGTTTCAAACATAAAGGCAAAAGGATTCTTCACTGGTCTCCCAATATACATCAAGCCTACAAAATAATGTCTTACAATTTAGTGTTATTTCCTTATTAACAGTTCAACAATCTTCTCGACAGATTTTGAGATTCATTGATAAAAGATTCCAGAAACAAAGGACGCGTCACTCGGACATTAAAAGAACGATCGCACCACATCTGCTGAATTTCTCTGTTTTGAAGGTTGAAACAGTTAAAAGCTGAATCTGTGACGAAATGAGTTGTAAAGGAAACATCTCAGTTGTTTGTGTGTGTAACTGTAAAAATAAACTGAAGTGAGGAGGTGCTTGAAAAGCTCAGTCACACACTTGTCCTCCTCCAGTTCAAGGGACATTAAATAATCTGTGACCAAACTACTGGGAGAGATAATCTGTCACTATCTTAAATACTGGATTGAAAATTCACATTTTCAGATGCCGATCAAATAGAGAAGTTTAATATCAGTCACTTCTCGTGTTAAGAATAAGGTTTAGTGTCTTTAGCTGTTTTCAAACATGCACTGAAGTCTGAAATCTTCCAGAAGGTGGAACCCTGATGTCCGAGTCAGTTGAAAATAGCTTTGTCCTATAAAGGTCCTCACAAGTATAGAGCCTAATACAAAAGTACGTGTGTGTGTGTGTGGGGGGGGGGGGTTGACATGATTTGAGAGACGTGAATCTATAAATATTTGATTTTACTGGTGTTGTTCAGTTTAACACCGGTGGCCATCATCTGCTGTGGGACAGTAAAAAAATCAAGTGTATTGTCCCTTTAATTAGTCAAAACCTCGTTATTAATTCATGCTGCTGATCCATTCACTAACTCGTCCATTTGCTCGTTCGCTGCTGGAACAGCTGACGGCTGAGAGAGAGAGAGGGGGGGTGTTTACAGGGCCGGGGGCGGTACAGTGGAAGCACATATGGTGGGATGGACACAACCTCTCAGAGGAGGAGAGTGACAGAACGAGATGATGGACAGAGAGAGAGAGAGAGAGAGAGAGAGAGAGAGAGAGAGAGAGAGAGAGAGAGAGGTGATGACAGCACAGGGAGACGGCTCGCTGAGGAAGAGGAGGAGAAGAGGACGAGTAAGAAGAAGGAAGATGAGGAGTAAGATGGAATAGTGGAAATAGAATAAAGTGGAGGAGTTTGATGATGAAGAAGAGGAGGGGGGAAAGAAGATGAGTAAGGAAAAAGAGAGATAAGGGGAGGAGGAGAAGTAACAAGATGGAAGGAGAGGAGGAAGAAGGAGATGGAAGAAAAATAGGAGGAATATGGAGGGGGAATAAGAGGAAAAGGAAGAAGAAGACGAGTAAGGAAAAAAGGAGGAAGAGGAAGTTGAAAGAGGAAAGTAAGAAAGCTGGAAGAAGAATGAAGAATGAGAAGGGGAGGAAGTAATTGGAAGAAGAACGAGAATAAATAAGTTGTTTATTTCAAGCTCTCTCTCTCAGAGGAAAAACTCTCAAACGTCTTCAGTGACTCAGGTCGAGCTCAGCAGCAGTGAGGAGTGGAATATGAAGTGTGTGTGTGTGTGTGTGTGTGTGTGTGTGTGTGTGTGTGTGTGTGTGTGTGTGTGTGTGTGTGTGTGTGTGTGTGTGTGTGTGTGTGTGTGTGTGTGTGTGTGTGTGTGTGTGTGTGTTAGCAGCAGTTAGCAGCCTGTCTCTCTGGTGAGATGCTGCAGCGGCCCGTCACAGCAGCCAGCTGTGATTGGAGATGATGTGCGTCTTCTGGCCCGAGGAGGGAAAGGGAAGCAGCCGTCTCGTCTGCCGCTGCTGCAGCCTGACGGGAGATGACAGCTACCGTTTAGCGGGCGGCCGAAGGCAGGAGGCCGCTCGCCGCTGGCTGTTGCGTCACTGCTGATTCCACCGCCTCCCCCCCCCCCTCTCCTATCAGGGGTCCCACTCTGGTCAGGCAGCGTTTTGGACTCAAGAAGAGTTGAGAAGAGTTTAGGAAGAATGTTTTGGGGGGAATTTACTTTGGGGAAGCTGCTGAAGTCCGGACAATAACGAAAATGTCCAAGTCAGTTGCTGCGGAGCTTGTCCTGAGCTTCTCCTGCAGCCCCCTGGTAAAAACTGGAAGAATCCAAATATCTCAGGATGAAGAAGAGGAGCCAGACACGTAGAAGACGAAGACGTCGACCTGGAAAGACGAGGAGACACCAGCTCATGGAGATCATGTCTGAACAGACAGAACATGCCTTTGATGAACAGAAATCTAACAAACCAGTGCTGCAGTTATATTTTTAGGTAAACGCTGTTGGTTCGTCTGTTTTGAATCGGGGACGTGACTCCTGCTTCTTTTCAACTAAAACCAAACATGGAAGAATCCGTCACAGAAGCAGAAACACAAAGAAACATGAAGAGTGCGTTTCCAGCAGGAGATCACAGGCTCTTCCTTTTTGATTTGACGTCTCGTCCTCTGATGACTTCCATAGAAAGTTTGTAAATGTTTGTCATGCAGATGAGTGAGTGGTTTGCAGCACGGGAGCCGCAGAGTCGCTGAATCATCCGCGTGGCGAAGGCAGCATTTGGCGAAAACGTTCCGGTGGCGTCAGTCTGACATTTCAGAAGTTTGATTCTCCGGCCACGACAGCGTTCTCATGACGTCATTCTCCAAAAGTCGTCCTCCGCCGTCCGGTCGCTCGCTGCTGATGATTCATTCGTCCTGCTCTGTGAAATCTGTGTTTTGGAAAATAGGCCGAGTCCTGAAGCAGGACCGATTGACAGAACATTTATTAATTCAATATATTCAACAGAGAACAGCAGCCACTGTCAATACTCGTGTGTATTTCGCGAGAGGACAAGCGACTGCAGCTGATTTGAGATCATTCACAACATGGGAACAAAAGTGACGGTTCAGTGTGGTTCTGTCCTGAGGGACGAGTCTGTGCTGTGACGTCATCGTTTCACTGATCAAACAGCGTGATGCGTTGGAGGTGTGATTTCTTATTTTGCACTGTCAAGGTTTTTCCATGAAAAGTGAAAGTGTACAGCTGCAGTTTTATTGACTATCTTGCAAATTACACTTTATACTTTGATTTAACAAGAAATGAAGATGCAGCAACTTGCATGGATATTACTTGGCGGGGCGGGGGACGATAATGTCTCTCAGTTGACTCACAGTCAAGAGTCATAAATTATTCCCGGCTTAATTGGTGAAAATGTCAAAAGAACAACAATCTTGAATATTGAAGATGAAATGGAAACGTCAACAGAATTTCCAGTATTTCTCATCGTTTTTAATCGTCTGGATAGATTCTACCAACACCTCTGAGGTTAAGGTTCGGTTCAGTTTACAAGTCGTAGGAAAAAACAATTTAATTTTAAAATGGGATTTGTTGACAGTAGGAAAAATGTAGAAAACCCCCGGACGTGTTTTTAATGAAGTTCGTCCAACTCCTCGCACGTTTGTGTGCGAACCGTTGCGCCTCCAGGACCGTCCACCAGCTCCCTCGTCTACGCACCTCCTCGCTCCCACTTTGTGTCCTGAGGAGGAGGAGCAGGTGGTCGAGTGGGCGTACGCTCGCTCTGCGCTCCTCCAAGGTCGGCGAGGTCACGTTTTAATGGGCTCGCCCGGGCCGCCCGTGTCAGCGAGAATCTCTCACTCTATTTATTGCCCGGACTGGCTGGTTATGTCTCCGGGGCAGAGCTGGCACCGAGCCTTATTACCTCATACCACTGCAGGGAGGACGCTCTCTTCTGTGTTTGCGTCTGAGGCAGTGGACTGACCGGGGATTCAAACCCTGGACCAGTCAAATATAAACACTGCAGGTAAAACATTCCTCAGTTTGCTCCTGAGTGTGGAAGCTGCAGCTCGTAGCGTCAGAGCAAACCGAGCTTTGGCTTCGTGCAGAAGAACAGAACTAAACCCTGCTATTGTTGTACTTGTTGTAAAGTGGGTCACACACACACACACACACACACACACACACACACACACACACACACACAATAGGAACCAAAATAAAGCCGCAGTGGTGAAACAATAGTTGTCAGAAAAAAGAAGTTCTTACATTTATCATACCCTACGAAGAAATGCGTCTTCTTTCTCCCAAACTTATCGTCCTCAAGAAGAATCATGTCATTTATTTAGTATTTATTTTTATAATCGTCCTCTCTCAAATCATACAAAGTTCTTGTATGTTGTTTAAAATCTGTGGACGACGGAAGAAAACGTACTGTTCTTGTCAAAATGTTGATCTGCTCCTTTAAGACTTGTTTTTGTCTTTTCATTATTCGTAAAAAATTATCAAATCATCAGCACAGCTTCTTGTTTATATCATTAAACATCAACTACTCCTTTCAAAAACATCTGCATTTACCTTTGAGAAGCCTCTTGTTTTATTTATTTTTTAAAAATCCGGACCCCTGACAGATTCAGACATCCACCTTTTACCTGCGGCCCTGTGGCCCAGCGGCTCGGTGGCCCCGCGGCTCGGTGGGCTTTGTGTGTCGGGGAGAGGATCGGGATTGTTGCTGACATCAAGAGCTGCGAGTCGGGATAATGTGAGCTCCGTTTGAAGTGAGGATGATTGGTGATCCTTCAGCGCTGAGGCTACACAGCCTCATTCATCCTGCACATCACACACACACTCTTTGTTTTGGGGCGGAGGAGTGGAGGAGTGGAGGAGCGGAGGGGTGGAGGGGTGGAGGAGCGGAGGAGCGGAGGAGTGGAGGAGCGGAGGAGTGGAGGAGCGGAGGGGCGGAGGAGTGGAGGAGTGGAGGGGTGGAGGAGCGGAGGAGTGGAGGAGCGGAGGGGTGGAGGACTGCCGGTGTGGAGGAGTCAGCAGACTGAGGCTTGTGTGACTTCTCTCCTTTTCATTCCTGCTCTCCCCTCGTCTCGTCTTTTCTGTCACCGGCGCTCGAATGAAACCGGGCTCGGGATTAGAAGGAGATCAGTGAACTTCCCTGAAACCTCCCACTCTCTCTTTCCCCCTCTCCCATCTGCCCCAACTCTTCCTCTTCCTCTTCTCTGCCCTCCCTTCTTTCAGTCTGTGTCTTTACCTGCTGTCTCCCTCCATTCACGTCTTCTCTCTTTGTCTCTCAGCTGCCGCCGGCTCATTCCTCCATGTCGTCCCTCCTGCTGCTTTTCTCCATCAGCCTGTGTCTCTCAATCTCCGACCTACCTCATTCTTTCTCTCTTAATCTTTCCTGCTCAGCCTCTTTCTCCTTTCTCTGCCTTCTTTTCTCATTATCCCCCCCCCTCCCCCGTGCCGCTCATGTTTCCTCTGAATCTCTTCGGCAGCTTCTTCTATCATTTAAACGGTTTTTTTTCTGTCTCTCTTGAAGGATGAGGCCGATATTCTATTTGTCGTGTTGTCAACAAATCCCATTTTAAAAAGGCATAAAAAAACGTTTTTTCTTAATAGTCTGATGGTTTGATTGTTAATTAACTCAAAGTCTTTAGTTTCATTAGGAGAGTTTAACATTAGCGGCTTTCACAAGTCGCTCGAAAAGCCTGAAACATGGAACCGATCGGAGTATTGTGAGTTTTCTGTGAGAACCAGGAAACCAAAAAGTAACCGAACCCAACAGACTTTCTGTCTTTTGGGTCCGAACCCGTCACCAGCCGGACGTTTTTGCCAGTTACAGGCGTGTGCAGTGCAAAAAATATAAAATAGATCGAAACCCGACCCCCAACTGTTTGTGTCTGTTTCACCAGGTCCGATCTAAACCGAGTCTTAACTGTTACTTGTAAATGTTGAACGCTGAAATTAATCTGACCTACAACTGGTCATAAGAGGCTAATTTATAAGATTAAGAAAAACCCAAACATGCTTCAAGTGAAACAAGTAAACATTGGACCTCTGAATGTGGATTAATCCGCCACAGAAAATAATCCCTAATACAGTATTATCATTAAACAATGAATCTCCAGCAGGAAACAGTGACTTGAGGCTCAGAGCCGCAGTTAGAAAGTTAAATTAATGGTTTTGGTGCTTAACTGTGATTCGAGGACGTTATTCTCTAATATCTCTGCATCTCTTACTTCACTCTGTTGAATCCGTCACCCACCAGCTCTCCATCCTCCCTCCTCTCTGTTCTTTTAAATCTCTTGATCTCGTCGCCCTCGCCGGCTTCAAAAGGCCGTCTCCTTCACCTGCTCACCTCCGGTTCCTGCAGGGCACGTTTTCTCAGCTTCTTTGTGTTCTCCCCTTTCTCTTCTTCTTCTTCTTTGGTATTAGAGAGCCTCTGCAGTGAAGCAACTTCTTCTCCTGACCACATCAGACAGGTCGCCGCCACCCGGGACACAGCGTAGTGTGGGAGACGACAGGGAGGGTATTTCCGAGGCATTATGGGTAAACGTGGCTTCAGATTACCCGTCCGTGACGACCAGGAGACAACAGGGTGATGGAGTTTACAGCTCGCAGGCACGGCGGCGGTACTTTCCCCGCAGAGCGATCAGACTTGTGTTACGCCGTCTCTTACTCGATTTGTTCTCGGGCCGGCGGTGTTCTGTTCGCCTTAAAGAAATTGAACTTGGCACCTTCTCAGGCGGCGGCCGCTCCGCTGCCTCACTGTGACGCCTGAGGAAGGAGCGAACAAGACGTGACGAACGAAGGCGCCGCTTTAAAGGGAAGCGGCACAAAAAGAGTCGTGGCACAACTGAGATAAATGTGACCTGCCGCGCTGGTGCATTGTGGGACGAGGAACCAGATGTGTTGATCTTGTGATGAAGGTCGTTCAGGTCTTCATCAGCGTTTCATGGCTGTTAGCGTCTTAATAAACTCAAACTGCAGCTAATGGTCATTTTCATGATCAGTTAATGTGGTAAAAATCGATTAATTGTGTTTCCTGTGAAACGTGAGAAGATGATGAAGAGGTGCTCGTCATCATCGATTCTCTTCATGTTCTTTGTTTTACCTCAGCAACAGTGAGAAAGTTTACATTTTACTGTTGTAGATGAAACAGGAAATCAGGTGGTGGAGTAGAAAAATTAATCTAAGTACAGGTACATGTAAGTGAATGTACTTTATTACATCATACCACTGCACATGACCTCCTCTTCCTCCTCTTCCTCCTCCTCCTCCTCTTCCTCTCGGGCCTTCCACTCTCTGTTTCATCTTTAAAAGGACAAAAATAGGTGGAAATAAAATCTCGTATCTAAACTCTGAACCTAAATTCTGCAGATTCCTCTGCACGCTCACCAAGAGCGATTTTATGGTTTTGATCAAATTAGTGAGTGTAGATATATCAAAGCCGCGGCTGAATAAGATCTCGGTAATTGCTCCCTCCCCCTCTCGCCCCCCCGGGGTTGGACCGGTGTTATCAGCTCTTAGTCTCGCTGCCTCTCTGCCTCCCGGCGCCGCCGATCTCTCCCAGGGCTCGTCTCCGTCTTATCTCGCCCTCGCACTTCACGCAGAGGAAGTTCTTAGAGGGCTGGGCCCGGCAGATAGCGGCTGACCTGTCTCTTCCCTCTGCAGCGGTTTTGACTTTTTAAGGAAGCTGAACTCAAATGACTGACTAGATAATCTCACCTCGACTGTGCAGCCTTCACTGTGGGAGGATGGGCCTGTTCCTCCTCCTCTCCTCCCTCCCTCTCTCTGCACCTGCTCCTTAATGAAGCAGGGAAGCTGCCTGTGGACTCAGGTGCCGCGGCTTTGAAGCTGCCGCCCTGTTGGGAGTTTGAACTGGAGGAAGGAGGGACCCTGGGAACACGTCAAAGGCAGAAAGCTGACAGAAGTTAAACGACTCCTATGAAACCTGCTGCTCGCTGCCTCTTTAAAAAAACTCTTTCTCCATCTTTGCCACTTTGATTGACTGTCAGATGTTTGTCTGCAGCCAGAGAGGAGTCGCACTTTGTTCCCCGACAGCTAATCAAGGCAGGATCTGTGGAGTGAATCTCTATTGATGCTTTTCTCCCACTGTCAAATCCTGTGAAAGACTTAACATGTTTTGTTTCCTTTATCAAAGTCAGTCGGATTGTGTCTGAGCCTTTCTCTTCCATAATTGAACCGTGCGCTCTCCTGGGGACGTTTTTAAAAGTGTCTTTCTTTTATCGGTGTGTTTAAAATGTCTCTTGTTTCTCTGCTGCAATCGGCTCCATCGCAGAAAGACGCAGGTAGAAGCGAGAGAATCCCAACGCCAGCGTCGCAGTGTGTAAAATGCAAATTGTCGTTTCAGCATTTCTGTTTCTGAAATAAAGCGGGGCCACAATCTAGAGAGCATATCGTAATTGAAAAGAAAGTGTGTTAAGGTAGATCCACTGGAGCGCGAGTTAAGCCTATTAACGTGTTATCAGGCGGTCGCAGTGCATTTTATTTGCTGATTAACCTGCGATGGAAGATGCTGCACGAGGATGAGATGCGAGCGGGATGTGGACGGTGTTGTTCCGTCGGCCAGCAGCTGTTTCCTGTTTGAGTCCTCTGGGACGTGGAAGCTGCCGTGAAAAATGTGCATCACAGCAAATTTCCTAAGTGTGTCCGCCCTGATTTTTGTCTCTGTGACAGATGGCGCCGCTGACAGCGGGGAGCTGGACCTGAGTGGGATAGATGACAGCGAGATAGAGCTGGTACGTACCTGCTGTTTAATGAGCCTCATTCCATCTGCACACACACGCACCTTCTACAATGTTCATGTTCCTCTCAGCTCAGCAGAAAGGAACCTTCTTCTCGTGCAGATCAGATCTTATAAACACGCGCCTGCTTCTTTGCACGCTGAGTTTTCGTTTACATTTTATTAAACCTTCACACAAACCAAGTAGGATAAGTCGAGCTGTGATTTTGTGGAACTCTCACGTCTGAAGAAAAGACAAAGAAAACATTGGGTCCATCTGATCCGGAGAAGCCGTCGGGGACGAGGAGAATTTCAGCTTCTGATCAAGGAGCTGGGAAATTATCCCGAAGATTTCAAAATTGATTTCAATTTATATCTGCAGCAAATCGAACCTAATCTGTAAACTTTGATGGACGAAGGTTTCTGAGTCGGTGTCTAGATGTGATTTAAACAACGTGAGGTCGTATTTCTTTATTTCTTTGGTTTCCAAAGAGCTCGACAGTTCGGTGTCGTTCAATGTGTATTGACTTTGTTCTAAATGACAATATTTCAGTTATTTCATAATGTTTACTGTATATTTACATCAATAAATACATTAACAATAAAATATGTAATATGTTATTACCATTTATTCCAATGAGCCACTGACACCTCTCAACCTGATGGATAGTTGGATATTATAAATGTCTTCATGATGCTGTGTGATTATAAAGATATTGTCACGTGTCACATGTTAAACCCATTGTCAGTATTATGGGATGTTAGCTGTTTGAACTTGCCTCTGCCGCTCTGCAGTACCTGCTGGATGACAGAGAAATCAAAATCAAGACGGCGCTCTGGATGGCAGAGAACTCCGACTACCTCAAAGAGCAGAAAGGTACTTTCAGGACGTGACGTGATTCCGTTTCAAGGCAGAATTTAACTTTCATCGTTGTGACTCTACCGTGTTGTGTTGATGTCTTTGTCTCTTGAGTTTCTGTGCTCAGGCTGTTCCTCGTTTCTCTTTCCAGAAAAGGAGGTGAAGATAGCGAAGGAGAAGGAGCTCGGGATCTACAAAGAGAAGAAGGTAACAGCGGGGTCAGACTTAAACCTGCAGATAAGGGAGGGCGGGTTTGTTGGAGTTTGGTCTGAAGGTCGGATGAGGAACGTGCAAATAGCAACGGTTATAACCTGTGGATACAACCTGTTATTTACTCCAAATCTGCTCCTCCAGTCACAGTGCAGTGGACAGTTGGACAGTCACAGTGCAGTGGACAGTTGGACAGTCACAGTACAGTGGACAGTTGGAGAGTCACAGTACAGTTGGACAGTCACAGTGCAGTGGACAGTTGGACAGTCACAGTGCAGTGGACAGTTGGACAGTCACAGTGCGTTGGACAGTCGCAGTGGACAGTTGGACAGTCACAGTGCAGTGGACAGTTGGACAGTCACAGTGCAGTGGACAGTTGGACAGTCACAGTGCAGTGGACAGTTGGACAGTCACAGTGCAGTGGACAGCTGGACAGTCACAGTGCAGTGGACAGTTGAAGAGTCACAGTGCAGTGGACAGTTGGACAGTCACAGTGCAGTGGACAGCTGGAGAGTCTGGTTTGACAGACACAGAGACGAGCAGACTGTGGAATAAAGACCGACAGACAGACGGTTTCCTGTGAAACTGGTTCCCTCTCATTTCCCATTACTGGTTTCTTGGCTCGGCGCAGACCCTTTGTTAGACCCAACATCTGCCGGGCTGGTTTTAACTAGCTGGATTAACGGCACTGGAACAGAGACGTAATGAGACGTGCAGCCCGCTGACAGCAGCGGCAGCCGCCTGTCACATCACCGACAAACGCGTGAATAAATGAACAACACAGAGAGCGCGCTCGTTGTGTTTACGCTCGACGAATTGAGCGTCCCCTCGTGATTTATAAATTATCATAGATTTAAGACGTGTGGAAACTGCAGATCTGTGGCTTTAAATCGCAGACGGGTCCGGATGAATGTGGAAGAACTGGAGCTGAGTGGTGACCTCACTCCGGGGTCAGGATCCAGATAAATTGATGATCACAGAATTGGTTCTGTTGTGCATCTGCCCGCTGACATGATCCGTTGGTGGTCTGAAATTACTCTCTAATTTCCAGCAGGCTAATTCCTCTCCGCTGGGAACTAAACAGTCTAAAAATTGCTTCCAGATAACGTTTGACCGTCTGCTGAGTGGATCTGGAGTGAATTTAGTGAAGAAAGGTCGACTGCACGGCCTGTTTCTAATGAGGTGTTTGCACAGTCACAGCCGGGATGATGTCGGCTTTGTTTTTAATCCAAAAAGCTTCAGCTTGGACCCTGAGGACGAGAAGTCTAACTGTAAACTTCTGTGTTCCAGCCCAGAGGCCCTTCGAAGAAACGGGCCCCGATCCGAGCGAACACCGCCGACGAGGCCATCGAGAAGATGCTGGAGCAGAAGAAGATCTCGTCCAAGATCAACTACGACGTCCTGAAGGACCTCAACATCAAACCCGGCGCCAGCCCGGCTCGCACGGTCGAGTCCCCGAAGAAGGAACCGTCTGCCGCCAAGCTGACGGGACGCAACCGCAATCCTGCCCGAGCCCCACTCAGCCTCAGCACACCGCTGAGCACCCTGGGAAAAAGGTTGGTGGGAGGCATGTTTTTTACTTTCCTACACGAACTCTTTAGTCAATCTGACGTCGCAAAAACACGTTTGTCGGCCGCAGCTCAAGAGTTAATCTGCTAATTATGACACATTTTCAGACATTAGGTCTAAAAGGTTCGAAGGTCAACTTTACTGGGACGTCATAAATTTCTGCAAAAACACTTAACTGACCATTACTCAACGGGGAGAAGTCAGGGGGCTGCATCCTGATCGTTGGCCACTTCAAACCACTGCACTTACTGCAGCCCAGCCCCCCCACATAGCTAGCTTGTTAGCTCGTTAGCTCTGTCACGCGTGCACCACGAAGCATCGAGCCTTCGTGTGGCTCAGGAACTGAAGGACACATTTGTCGGCTGCGTTTGAAGGAGCTTTCGAAAATGGGACAGACGAGTCGCGGCTGCTTCAGATGAAGCCTCCGAACGGCTTGTGACCACATGTCCTGCATCTTGACTGGTTGGTCGGCTCAAACCATCACTTGAAGACATTTCCTCTGATTAAACAGAATTCTATCTGGATTCTATCTCATTATATAAACATAGTCCAGACTATCATCTTAAATACTTCTATATTTCAGATTGTAAATGTACCCTCCTCTTATTAACACTCAGCTGTCATGTCTGCCATGTGTAGACTCCTGATAAACATCGTCTGAAGTACATGAATCCATATTTAATTTAACCGTGGGGTCGTTTCACCATTAAATAATCTTCAGTGCAAACAACAGATGCTGGAGTGAATAAAGGGGAGACGAGCGTGTTCACTCTGATGCGTCACCAGCCGTTACTCCTCTGTCACTCGGTTCAAATCCCTTCTTTTTCTGGCATGTGGCGTTGGTTTCATTCCACAACGATGAGGCAGCACTTCTTCTGTCGCCCGGAATAATCACCTGCGACAGGAGGACAGACTCCGGTGGGATTTTCTCTCTTTTATTTAATTTTTTTTACCCAAGATGCACCTTCTCTGCCAGGATTTGTCTCTGGCTGTTGCTCTGCCTCTTCCTTTCATGACATGCATTCAGAGGACTGATCCGCACGGAGCCTTTCACAGGAACTTAATGGGTTTTCTGCACTGCACAGAAAAGCTCTGGCTTTTTCCCCCCCAGTTTGTTTGGTGTTGGGGGGGAAATTGGTTTCCTATGGCTCTGTTTTTAAACCTCTTTCAGTTAATGTTGGTTTTAGGAACCATCTTGAAGCTTTATAGGAGTCCTATAGAGGCAGCTGTTCAGTGATTAAGGGGATGTAAACCCTCCACCCTCGCTCCCCTCCCTCGTTTTGTGGTGAGTTGAGCTCCAGTCATCTGGTAGCAGTTTGCTGGGCCTTCGTAAACCCCGTCCCGAGCCCTGCCACGATGCACTCTGTTCCAGACCCACCAAGGAGTTTGATAAGTCTGCTGTTTACTGCAGTCGGGATTCTTCTTTAGCGCCACTTTCTTTCTCAAGTCAAATAAAATGTTGTTTCTTTGACACAGTGGGTTGGTTATGAGGCGCTCTACAAAGTGACGGGATGTAAACACAGATAAAAACCAGAGAACAAACACGACGCAGACGTAAGATTTGAGACCAAAGCCGGTGAGAGTGGAAAACGGGAAGACAGAAATTCAATAAAGCAAGTTTTTATATATTCTAACTAAGCTGTTTTCTAAATGAATTGTGTGGATAATAATTTAAGCTGTGACTCTTAATCTCGGTGTTGGATGTTCGACCTCTGCTGTCGTTTCTCAGAATATCGTTGAAAAGACACTGAAGCTCGTGTTGCAGCTCTTTGTGCGTCAGTTTATTTTTGTAATCATGTGTTTGTGGCTGACGGGTTATTATTCAACATACAACCTGCAAAATATCCATTTGGAACTTCATGTCATTACAGAGAAGAGGAAATGTGAAACAATTAGAACACACACCTTCACTGACAGAATGATTGATGACACAACGTATGACACAATAAACCACTTCACATCCAGAACATGGTAATGTGAAACTTTATCGATCGTTCCTTTTATGTTCTCGCTGCTCCTCAGGGAGGTCGGAGGTCAGCTCCGGCACAGTGAAGCTGGAGGTGCAGCCACAGTGTCATGTCTTGCTCAAGGACACTTCAGTAGAGCGTCTTCGTGCCTGCTGAGGGTTTTCTATGCATCCCCCTGTTCAAGTGTCGTAAGGATGATGAGCACGATGTGAAGTAAGAGCTCACACGACTAAATGAAAACCTTTTCTCAGAGTGAATCCTGGATGGTTTCAAACACACTGAATAACGACGGCTCAGTAACGATGTGACGACGTGGGGCTTTGATCTCCTCCCTAAAGCAAAGCGTTTTATATGGACTTGAGTTATTATTTTGAAAAGTTGTGCACTTGGGTCTGAAGATTGCGTCGGTTGTTTAACAGAACTCCCGACACCAGTTCAGTAGATCATTCAAACTTAAATCTCCAGTGCAGATAAACCAGGTAGGATGAACACAAAGTTTTTCTAACTTCACTCTGCACCATAGACTGTTCATAAGAAGCTCTGCTCACAAACAATAAACAAGTGACAGTTTATTGTAGAATCTTTCTGAAATAGGCTGCGGAGCATCAGCACAGGACAACAGCCCGTTCCCAACCTGCAGGTTTACATCGGGTACTGCACGAGTTTAAATTCAATTTAATCTGTGAGTTTTAATAGAATAAATTAACATTCAAATATCCATAATGCCAACTAAGGCAGAAAATACTAAAACAATTTCAAAGCTCAATGTGGGATGCAGCCACAGCTTCTTTCTCCTTCCAGTATCTAAAGGCTCCAGAGAGCCATGTTTGAACAGGGGCCCCTCGACAATCAGACGTCCCTGCAAAGAGCCACTGAAGAGGGGAACATAATAAAAGCAACAACATCAACAGAAGGAGGGAAAAGTGGAATAGAACAAGAGGAAAAGCTCCGGGGCTGGTCCTGAGAGCCCGATGCAGAGCGAGACCCCCGAATCTACGAGAGCAAACCCTTGAGCAAAGCACCGGGGGCAGCCAGGAGCCTGGAGGAGCCGCCGGGAGAGGGAGGGGAGGCCGGAGCAGCACAATGCGGCAGTGTAGCCCCTGAGCGAGGCCTCCAAACAAGGCACAATGGCTGCACTGTCAGCAGGCCTTCTCCTGCACTTTCATAGGGCTCCCTGACACCAGGCCTCCCCTCTCTCTCAATAACCAGCACAACAACCTTTTCAGGGGCCGAACCAACGGTCTGCTCCTCCACCGGCCGGCTGAAAGGAGCCATTCTGCGCTCAACGGTCGCTGGTTGAGACGTTTTTTTTTGTCTTTCTTCAGATTTTGCTTCATTCCAATGCTGCCCCTGGCATGCCAGCAGAGAATGGGAGATTATCACCATGTTGTTGTTCGCTCAGGCCGTTCGGGCATTTCCTGGCTCCTAATGGCTGCAAACCGCCGGGGTGGACAAAACTGTTTGTAACAAAGTGCAGAGTTCAGCGATTTTTTTTTTTGGGGGGGGGGATTAATGGTTGCAGCAAGCGTCCATTCAGGAAAAGAAAGAAAAATGAAAGACAGAGTGGCATGAATGATTCAGATCAGACATCACCGTCAATGGTTCACTGAGAAATGTGTTTTTAAAAATTCAAACAGGCCGGAAGCTTCAGGAGACGGCGTCCATTCTTAAAAAAAAAACACAACACGGGGCTGGTGCTGATGACGCCGCTCTTCAGAGACGAGGAGGACGGCGTGAGACTGGAGATGGTCGTTCATTCATGGAGCGCGTCGGCTTTCCAGGGAGGAGATCAGCCATTCCGGCAGCAGCCATTAGCCAACTAGAGCGGCTCAAATCCGGCAGCCCCTCAGCGCTGTGGTCGTCCACTGCTGTTGTCAAACTGTCCGTTTTCTTGACTTTCAGACAAATTAAATATTAACCCACGTTTCCCATTGGACGATCAATCGTCAAGGTCGGAATACAGAAGGAAACGACCTCTTCAGAGTCTGTGGTGTCTTTTAAAGTTCTTGATTTGTCTGAACAACACAGACTCCGAATACGTATAAAAATCGTTCTTTCTTCATTTTCTTTGCTGTCAGATCCTCGTTCACTTTCTCCGTCACTGCCTTATTTCCATTCCTCCCTCCCTCCTCTCTCTCTTCTTTCCCCTCCATTTCCTCCCACTTTCTCCTCCATCTCCTCCTGACAGCCTCTGTCCTCAACTTTCTCCATCATCCCACTTTTTCCTCCTCTCTTAGTTTTTTATTATCCGTCTCTCCTCCCGCTTGTCCTCTATCCTCGCCGTGTCTCAGTTAGACGCCTGGAGCCCCGAGCTGCAGGCCTGTCGCTGCACCATCAGGTCGACTGGAGCTTTGGGCGACTCACTAACGACTTCCTTGTCTTTCTTCTGCTCCCTCTGTCGTTTTCCTTTCGTCTCTTACATCTTGTCTCTTGATCTCTCCGCTGACGTGTTTGCACTTTACAAAACGTGGCGTGAATTTGCTTCACTTCCCTCAGACGAGTTCGATCGCAAGACTTGAAACCCACCGGTGTGAGGACGTGGGAGCGAGCCTGACGAGGCCACTTTGAGTAAACAGAACGCAGCACCGGGTGAAAGCCGGAGCCGTTACCGATCTGCTGACATCTTAACTCCACTTGTTATTGTTTTTAAAGGTCGGAGGTTTTTCTTCGCCGTTTCCTTTGTGGCTTCCTGCAGCTCATGCTTTGCTTCGCGTGTCTTCTCTTCTGTCGAGCTTTAATTGTAATGTGCTGCTGCTCTGCGTTACGTCGTCCTTCAGGGAGCAGAGCTTTTGCCATTAGTCAATGTTGCTGGGCACTGGACTGGACTCGGTGAGTGGAGGAACGTGGAGTTGAGGGAGTAATTAACAGGCGTCTGGAGAAAGTCCTGTTTGGAGGCTGATTTCCAGTGAAGATGCATGAAACGGAAAAAGGTGCTGAACTAATGAAGATAAAGTATCTGAACTCTGTGGCTTCCGTCAGTTCGGTTTTAATGAGACGTCCACCGGTGACGTGTTTTTATGTTTTCCACAAACTTTGGTCAAAATAGAAACGGGCATTTAATTTGAAACTGATTCAAACAAAGATCCTCATTTATTTTAATCAGGGCTTTTATTTGACAGTTTGGCTACTTACTAATACGCTTTCATTTTTGAAAGACGTTTTAAAACCAAAACCATCTCCGTCCACACGAGCACTTATCACGGGACCATTCACGTAAACAGGAAGCTAATTGTCGACTCTGCAATTGGTTGCTTGGTTACAGAAAAAACTACGAACGAGAAACTAATGTTTTCAGACGTGATCTCCAGAAAAAGTCTAGAGAATTGGGTTTGCACATTTTCCAGAATTTGACCTGCATTTAAAAAAAAAAAAAAAATGTTTAAAAGTCAGCGGGCGTCTGGGTCATTGTTTCCAAACATCTCCGTTTATGAAGTGGTGGAAATTACCAGTGATTCACAAACATAGAAACTGAATCCTTAAGTACCCCCTCCCCCTCCTCTGCTGCGACCAATAAACTTTATTCTAGTTGCAAATCTTCTTCTGGGTTTTATGTGACAACATCTCAGGGATCCGACGGTAAGACGACAGACGTTCATCTCTGTCCTCGTCGGCGCTGCATCGTCTTTATCGGTTTTGCTTTTGCTCAGAAAGTAAATTTGCGTTCCTGCAAACTGACGCCGACGCTCACGTGACCACCGCAGACTCTGTGTCTCTGTCGAACCTCGTCTCTGTTTTCTTTCCCTCTGCTATCTTGTCTCTCAATGTCACCCTCATCCCTCCCTCATCCCTCCCTCATCCCTCCCTCGTCCCTCCCTCCCTCATCCCTCCCTCATCCCTCCCTCATCCCTCCCTCGTCCCTCCCTCCCTCATCCCTCTGCACTCGGCCCTCCAGGAGCAGCGGGGCCCTTCTGGATTCACTGTACCGGACAGTTTTAGGTTCAGACATCCCATGCACTCATTCACTCCTCCTCCTCCTCCTCCTCCTCCTCTCTTTCAACCCCCCCACCCCCCCCCCCCCCCCCCACCCCCACCCCTCCTCCTGCCTCTCCACCTCCTCCAGCCAGCTGCCAAACAGACCCTCCCTGTTCCCTCCATCCTTACTGGAGGATGGAAAAGCAGTCTTCCAGAAATAGCCCAGATAATTGCCCTCCAGTGATATTTTTTCCTCCCCTCGGTCACTTTGCGCTCCTCTGCTCCTTCATCTGTTCTTTTCCCGTCCAAAGCTTCTCTCCTCTCCCTCCACTCCCTCCGTCTCTTTTGTAGAGAACTTGTCTGATTCCGGAGGTTTTTTTTGGACAAAGAAAAGAAAAGAAGAGAGAATTCCTCACGGCATTTTTTCTTTTCCCTCAGTGGGAGGCGACCGTTTTTGGTCTGTTTTCCAAAAATGTAAATGGGTCCCAGAGACCGATGCAGCGCCGAGGGAGAAAGTGGAGAAGTCAGCAGTTTCCCCGGCCAGATGTTGCCACCGCTCGTCCAGCCCTCTGCCAGAGGGAGGAAGGGGGCAGGAGGAAACACTTCCCAGTTTGTTTTTCCAGCTTACTGGAGCAGGTGTCATTGTGGAGGAGTCAAGAAGTCACCTGCGTGTTTTTATTTTTAAAAACTTTGCAGAAACAGGAAACACTGAGTGACGGAGGGGTGTGGGGTGTGGGGGGGGGCAGCTCTTGTCAAACCTCGTTCCAGGTGTGAAGGGGAAACGTGGAGGTCGGGACAGTTTGCGTCACATTTTCCTGCTCGATGGAAGAGGATGTTTTTCCTTGTGACCAGCTGTGTGAGGGGCGGGTGTGTAATTTGTCTGTGGTTTGCGGCCCCTCCCTCTTAAGCGTCAGATCCCTAAGTACCCCCCCCCCTCTGCTGCGACCAATGAGCCGGTGGATGTTTGCAGACAGACAAACGGACGGGGGGGGGGTGTTCATGGGTGCTACCAGGCCCAACTCACCCAACCCCCCCCCCCCTCTCACACACTCTCACTGGGACTCCCCCCCCGGCCTCGTGACGTGGGTGGCACACACTGCTGACGAGATTAAAAGCTTGTTTGTGGAAAATGAGAGCTTTTCAGGAATTAAGGTTCCAACAATTGTTATTCTTTAAAAGCCGTTCGTGTACTTTTTAAACTGAAGGAGCATAAAATCTTTTATTTATGAAGCATAAGCACTTTTTCCCCAGACAGCTTCAAAATGAGGACAGTGTCCTCGTCCTTGTCCCTGTTCCTCTTTATCGACCGTGAATAAAATGTGGATCATCGAGACAAACAACTGATGATAATCACCAGACGCTGCTCTCAGATCTACGAAGCCTTAAATTCATTGTTTTTGATTTAAAACCCACAACCCTCGTTTGTTTCAGTCTCAGCGATTTCATGAGCATCAGAACATTTCTGAAACTCGTCGGTGTCTTCTGCGTGTACGGATCCAGTTTTTCATCCTGAGATAGTCGTTCTTCAGATTTATGATTCGGATGCAACTGATTCAGACATTCAACAGACTCGTTTTTAGCAGCTTCAGAGTCAGATACTTCCCTCAGCAGCTGGAGGAGACCAAAAACAGAGTTAAAAGTTAGATGTTGAAAGTTAGAAATGAGTCGTGCTGTTGCTCTTGACCTGGTGGATGTGAGAATTATCCTCCTGTTTCCGACACATTTACCATATCAGCTGTATAAAGTGATCATAGTGTTTGTCGGTGTGGTGTTTACAGCTTGTTGCGTTTTCCCCAAGTGGCAAAAAAAAATCAATGTTGTCTTCTCTGTTCAGAGGAGAAACGGTTGCGTATTCTTTATTGATTTATTAATGAGGCACAACACGTATTAATTAACATCAATGTCATGTTGTGTTTCATCTGTAGTCCCCCGAGCAGGAGGAAGTTAAAAAGAAACCAGACAAAAACAACATCAGAGCAAATGAACAAATGTAAAGCTGATTTAAAAATACACATTAAACAAATGAGAACATCACAACTGCAGATTTTAGTTTTTACGATCATATCTGCAATTAATCAATTATGTGTTGATCAACAGCTGGAAACACAGATGTTCATTTATCAGTGCCGTATAATTGAGAAAAGTAAATCCTCACTCTTCAGACTCTTGACTAAGCCCGTGTTTGCAAATGTTGCTGAAATAATGAATTGATTACCACATTTTTTGGCAGATTAACTTTCTGTTGACGGACTCGTTAATCCACTAATTGTTTCAGTATTAATAATAGACTGACACTAGAGAAACAGAATTACAGTCCGTTTAGATCCGATGAAACACAAACTGGTCGTCGTGCAGTGACGTGAACGAGGCTCCAGTGATGACGCGCTTGTTCACACATGAAAGAAGAAGCCAGGGGCCAACACGCCTGCAGAAACACTCCTCTGCTGGGAACATGCTAATGAAACACATTTCTCATACACTTACATTCGGGTCTTTAACTCCCTGCTCTTATTCAGAGAGATGCTCCGATATTTAATCCCCCCCCCCCCTCCCCACCTCCCCACCTCAGATGAACCCATATCTCGTGAAGTGCTGAGAAACGAGAGCGTCTCTCTGATTGTGGACAGCAGCAGCAGCTTTCTCTCCGCAGCCTCCCTCCGTCCAAACACTCCTCAACGGCCAAACCTTTGTTCTCCAGCCGCCTCACACTGTAACTAATGAGGGAGCCGGGGCTGCAGTTTCAAGGCGAACTGTAAAACTGGGCCGTTTGGAAAACATCCCAGTTTTCATCCGCGGCTTAGCCACAGAAAAGAAAAGAAAAAAAAAGAGGCCCAGCCAGCAAACCCAAAATGTTGACACTAGAAGAGTTGATGGTATTGTTGGTGGTTCGCGGCCTCGCGGGGCCGAAGCGCAGCTTAGCAGCTGAAGACTCCCCCCCCCCCCCCCCCCCCGGAGCCACGAGGAGAGACGTCTTAACAAGCACACGGAGATACTGCCTCTTTTGTCCCTCGTTATCTTTACTCTCAAGTTGGTCTCTGCTCTCTTTCAAAGCCCAAGATGATATATTAGTTTCATTTTTATATTTTACTCCCCTTCTCCGCTAAGTTTTTTGACACCATCCCCCGCGAGCTATTGCCAGTTGTCAGCCAGCGGCTAAACGGCCTCCCTCAATCGCCTTTTCAGCTCCGGCTTAGTCTCATTGGCAGTAAGCTGATTAGGAACGAGCCGCTAAGCTCGGCAGAGACTGATAGCCTAACAGAGAGAGTCGTGGCGCAGTGGATGAGCGGAGGAGGGTGAGGGAGGGTGAGACAGACGAGAGGGGGGGGGGGGGGGGGGGAGTGAAAGGAGAGCGAGCGAGACAGGACGGACACAGATTAATGGACGGGAGGAGGAGTGGGTTCGCTGGTGTGTGAGGGGGAAATGTCCTGGATGTCTGCAGGTAACACGAGGGCGTCCTCCTCTGACCTCGTACGCAGTCTGGAGGGCAGACGGACGAATGGCCCAGCGGAGAGTCGTGAAGCGTTAGAGAACATGACCGAGGGGAGGAAGTGGCGCGAGGAGGAGATGAACGGAAAGTGTTTTTGTTGCTGTTAAACACGTCAAACGGACGAGTGAGTGGATTGAAGAGAGGGAGGACGGGAGGAGGAGGAGGAGGAGGAGGAGGAAAGGCTTGTGTCATCTGAAACATGTCGTGGGTGAAAAGGGTTGAACGGGAGAGAAAGTAGAGAAAATGTTCAATAAACACTAAAAAGACACATAAGAGATGAAGAGAAAAGGTTAGTTAGAAGGAAGAAAACCACATATTTTCAATTTGTCAGTTTAATTAGCACTGAGGCTCGAGGCTTCACTTCGTCATCAACCTGTAAACGACCGTGCACGGTGTTGGAGTCGCTCGCTGGTGGATCAGTAAACACCAGCGACAACAATCCCAGAGGTAAACAAAGGTAAACAGACAGGATGTAGAAGGAGAGAGAGGAGGAAGTGACGACTGGTCCAGTGTTGTTGTGTGATGTTGTGGGTTTTTACGACATCTTCCCATTTGACCCGTTTGCAAACAAGCTGCTGCGTTTCAGACACTTGATTGTTGTTCTATGATTTCAGTCCGTCAAGGATTTTTATTTACTCTGTGTGATTTTAGAATAGTGAACAGACGCTTGAAACCTGAGACTAGATATTGGTTGTCTGCCTCCTGGTGGCTGCAGTTGGTCATAAACCCCGTCCTTCTCCATGTTAACAGATGGGACATGAGCCAAACCATAACATCAAAGTACACATCAAATGACATTTTCCTTGAAGATGGTTTCTGTCATTCTCGTTAGTTTTAGGTCTGTTTATGATTCTGATAAGTTTGGTTTTAGTTATTTGATGATATAACGAAGAGGTGATTGACAGCTGAGACTGACTCGTGATTGGTCGAGTGCATGTACATTTTGTGAAGCAGTTCTCATAAGTTTCTTCTTAAAAGTTCTGTATACTTATGTTTTGCAAAAGAAACTCTTTGCGTTTGACGTCAACAATATTTCTGAGTCGGGCTCATCATTCAAATGTGTCGAGATAAAACTGATCCCAGATTATTTGTGATCACAGCGGAGCTCGTCACTCAAGTTGTTTTTCATCTCAGTCGCGTTTCTACGACAGAACAGAACCAGCTCCAAGTCTGAGAAGTTTAGAAAAGTAGAATATAGAATAATTTATACAGAAAATACACATTTTTATAGAGAAAACATCTTTAAATTACAGTCGTATAAAACCTTACTTAACCTCCATTGTTCCAGGAGAATATACAGACTCTTAATTAATTTATAACAACTCATTGTCTTTATCATATTCATTTATCACTCACCAATACTTTTACATGAATATAAAAAATACATGAATGAACTAAATCTCTGTACAACTACACAACAGTTTCTTCTAAACTGTGAGTTAATGATTCATATACTTTCACTGCTAAACAAACACGTTTATTTTACTTTAGTTTATTTTCACCTCAACTTAAATAAATGTAACTTTCATCATGAAAAACATGTCGAGCGTCAGCGGTTCAACATCAGAGCGAGAAGTTGACCTGATCTGTGAGGAGGTGCAGAAAGAAAGAGACTCGATGAGTTTTTTTTATAGAAGTTCAAGAGGTGGAAAAACAGGCCGAGCGAGGAAGAGGGAGCTGCGACCTCCTCTTCGAGGTGAAGGACACAGGGCGAGACGAGCAGAGATAAAGTGAAGAACTGTGACCTTTTAACGGAGGTGAAGAAGTGAAGAGGGGGAACGGAGGGAGGGGAAACTGTGACCTTCTTAGAAAACAACACCTTACAAAGCTTAAAGCCAGTTACTGGGGATGCAGTTTGTCTCCGGCTGTTGACTGAGGACACAGAATAAAAAGTGCAGTACAATAATTTATACTTCAAACTTCAAAAATACAAACTCCGGCGTCGGCCCTCATCACCAAAACCTCTGGAATCTCCTCGTCTTTCCAAGTTGACGTCTTCGTCTTCTACGTCTTCATCCTGGGATATTTGCGTTCTTCCAGTTTCACGTCCGTCAACACGTCCAAACTCCAGTTCTCTGTTTTCTCACATGGACTCACGCTGACATTTCCCAGACCTCTTACAAGGCGGCTGCAGGAAAGGGTTCTGGAAAATGTCCGGAGCAACTGACTCAGACATTTGCGTCCTCACATTCCGTCCCTCTGGAAAAACTTCAGGAAAGTGTCCAGACTTCAGTGCAGGTGTGAAAGCAGCTTTACGGAGACAACGTTGAGGATGAGCGAATTAGAGAAGTATAATGAAAAGACTCCTGGTTGGTTCTGAATTGAGGGGGTGGAGGTGCGTCTCTCAGGGATCGTGGTGCTGTGTGTGTGTGTTTGACAGCTAACAGGTGATTGGCTCAAGGCGAGCGTGTCGGGTTGTGATTGGATGAAACCGAGAATGAGCCGGTAAACAACAGGATCTTTGCTTGTGACTAAAGAGGCAAGAAGACGTGAACTTTCACTAAACTTCATTTATCTATTGAAATAATAGTCTGTTGGATATTTCAGCCATTTCAAGGATTCAGGGGTTTTCAGTCGACTGTCACAGATTCCAGAGGAGAAGATGTTCAGCTGGTTTTTTAAGAGACGAGTTTCTCCTTCAGTTAAATGTTTCTGAACTGAAAACATCCCTCAAGTAGCTGAGACTGAATTTTTTAAGTGGAATGTGGATTCATTATAGCTCATGAGGCCTTTTGGACTTTTTACCACTAATGGAGACGAAGACAATGAAGAACATAAAGAAGTAAATTCCTCTTTAACACTGTTTAAACATTTGCTTTGTCAGTATTTTCTGAGGATGGAAACAAATCATTCAGCTTTGTTTGTCCGGCCTCAAGGATTCATTCACACAATGAACTTTTGAATGAAAGCAGATTTTGTTTGTGGACAGGAAAACTCCGCGGGACACCTTTAAGCTGTTTGGCTCGTCTTCTCTTTTCACGATTCTGACGAAGCACAGAAATGTTGCCAGCGTTCAGATCCTGGATTACATCGGATACATCGGCTGCTTTCAAGGGTCGAGTCGGCGTCTTATTCGTTTTCTAGAAATGCATAAAACTGGTGGATTGCAAATAGTTGAAATGTTCTTACAGCAGCAGCAAACGTTTTTTTTATTCATATTCCATTTATTCTTCATTCAGCAGCTCAGAGAAAGAAAAGAAACACGATCAGAAGAAGTGTGAAGGGAACTGGAATCAAGGAGTTGCTCTTTTGTTTATTAATAGTTTTCATGTATCATTTCAGTAAAAACATGAATCAAATGAATATTTTCTGTGATCACCTTTAAAACACCAGTTGAAAAATATTTCTGCACCATGTGAGTGTATGTGGGGGGGGTCTTCCTTTATGAGAGCGCTACATGTGCCACCATTGTTTTCCTCGGGGAGTGATTTATACACGGTGATTTATACGCCGAGGTCTGACCGGGCGGCGGGAGCCACTCCCTGCTGCTGTAAATGGTCGCCATGGAGACCAAACGTCTGCCGCCACGGGTCGTCCCGAGCGCTGTTGATGACCGTTTGACCTCTGACCTCTGTAAGTGACTCCAGGACTCTCCCAGTGAGCTCAGATTAATCATCGCTGTCAGAAAGAAGCTCGTAGCGCCAACATGTAAACAGTGGAACCACATCGACTTTAAGACGCATCATCCACAAATATTATTAAGAATAATAATATCTGCTTTTATGGGTTGAAATACTTAACAACGTGTGTTTGTGTTTGAAACCCACAAGAGATAAAGGCTCCTATTGGTCTTCTTTGATTTGTCATTAATGATTAAAGTATAAACATTGCATAAAATACTAAAACGTCATCGCAGCTCGGACCAAAGGAAATCAAAGCACACATCAGAGTTGTCTATTAAAGTAGATAAAATAAATACAACCAAAAAAACATATAAATCTCAGAGCAGTACTTTAAGAGAGTAATTTAAATGAAACAAAATACTAAAAATCTATAAATGTAAGTCCAAAGTGCAAACAAATCCAGATCCTTAATGAGATGAAACGTGAGCTGTATTTAAAACAATTTGTTTCTGTCGGTAAAAGTGATAAAAGTCAAATGAAAGTGTCCAGTTAAACTGGGACGGAGTGATGGTGAATAGGTGGAGGCCATCTGCCTTTTTTAGAAAATCATTAACGCGTCCAACATCGTAAAACAAAAGTCTGAAGGAACTCAACAAAACACAGGAAACAAAAGACGGAGACTAGAGGAGTGCGAGCGCGTCGGGCCGCCGCAGACAGACGGTCACCCGGTCGCTCTCGAGACCGAGACGACCGCAGGGAGGCAAAATAAAGAGAAAACGAAAGTCTGATGAAACGGGAGAGGAGGTAAGTTGTCCACGGAGCCGAGTAAAGTCTGGAGCGTGGGCTGAATAATAAGATCTGATTTCCTGCTGATGGTGGGAAGCTCGCTCCGCCGGGAGGGATTACAACTTTAAAACGCTCACTTCCTTTTGATAAAGTTGAAGAATTTCTGCATAATAATCAAAGAAAGTTTCACTGACCCAAATGTCAATAAATCCAGATCTGTGCTGCAGCCGCTTCTGTGGATTAAATATTTCACAGGTTTTACTCCAGTGGTGGAAAGTAATTAAGTACATGTACTCAAGTACTTCAGATACTTTATACCAGAGACATTCGTTGATTTACTTAAAGTCCAGGATCATATCATCTTCAGCTGCTGTTCAGGGATTCGGAGCCCGACGCACCTTCGGGGTATCGTGATGTCACGTCTGAAAAATACACGTCTAGCGGCTAGCGTGACACGCCCCCTAACAAAGCCGCGTAAAGCGAGAGCGGAGGTTTTTCCTATCATGGTTAGAAGTGTTTGACCAATCACAACAGAGTGCACCAGCTGGCCAATCAGAGCAGACTGGGATTTATCGGGGGGGGGGGGGCTTAAAGAGACAGGAGATAAAACCAAGTGTTTGGGACAGAGGTTGAAAAGAGGAGCTGCAGCGATGAGGAAGTGATGTGTTTTCTGAACATTAGAGCACGATACAAATCAAATAATCAACCTGAATATGAGCACAGGAAATAAAGATATTTCTAACAATGTTCAAACTCAAAGAAATCCACAATTTTATTCGAGATAACAGGATCTTTGAATTGTCATACCTGCTTTTCCTGTGGCTTCGTCCGTCTCTGCTGTAAATTCAAACGAGGTACGACGGTGGAATAAACACTGCTGGCAGCCAGTTCGCTGTTTTTAACGTCCACTGTTTGTATCGCTCACTCGTAATCGATCACGATCATTCGTTACCGTTTGTTCTGTCGCTGAAGCTCTCACTCGGTCACTTGCTCGTGTTTTGATTGAAAGACCCCTAGTGGCCGAAGCTACCTATAACGTACGTCTAAAGAAAGTGAAAAAACAATCCTGGACTTGGTTTTTGAGAAGCTTTTGCATCACAACAAAACCCACAGACAAATGGACGGACCCCTGGTGGAGGTGGGAACGTGTTTAAAGCAGATCGGTTGTTGTTCACGTGTTAGTGGTGAGTTGTTGAAGTGCATCGCCTGCGGGGGGGGCGTGGTTTGTTGGCTGCGTTTTTAGCGAGCGAGTTCATAACCAGCATCGAACCACAGTTGTAGAAATGCGGTCGGCCTCATGTGGCTCTAACTCCCGGGAAGGAGCCTTGTTGTTTCCATGGTACCTGAGAAGATGGAGGTTGGTTCCCACCCCAACAAATAACAGCAGCTCTTGCCAGATGCTTGTGGGACGCGCCGGTCATGGTTACTGCTGTTGCTAAGCCACCACGGAGAGCGTGTTTGATTAAGAGACGTGACAAACGACCGCCTCTCTCTGTGGGAACGTGTGATGTTGGAGATTATAACACGGAGGGTTTTCGTGTACCTTTTGTTTACTTGGTGGTTTTGCTGCTTGTTGAAGCTGCAGGGACTCGAGCACCTTGGTGGTGTCTGGTGATCACAGCCAGTCGAGATGTTTTCGAGGTGGAGGTCAGGGTTTTCGTTGCAGTGGGAACTATTTCTTTGACTTTGTGTAATGTCCCTCTCATTGTTCTGCCGTTCTTCCCTTGTGAGGATGAGGATCCGTCAAGCTCCAGTTTGTGTTTACTTCAACAGATCTGTGGATGGTTCCTTGTGTAGGATGAAGAGATGTTGTGTTGTGTGTTGATCTTTAAAGATAAAAACAGAAAAGATTTTTTTTCCCCAAATTATGGTTTATGAGGTTAAAGAAATCAAAGCCTGCAATTAGTTCCAGTACCTGCTGTTTGTTTGTACTTTTTTATTTTTCTCTTTATTCTTCTGAGTTTCCTCCAGGGGCAGATTCAAGGATACACTGAGCTGTGATCTCGCTTATAATTGTCTTTTTCTGGGCCGGGAATATTTCCATATTTTTTTATCCTCTTGTGTTTTGCTGAGCTGCAGTCGGAGCTGGATGATTGACAGGAGACGAGACGCTGCTGTTCGAGGTTAACGGACGATTTCACCGACACAGAGTCCGAGTCACGAAGACGTGTTTAAGCTTCACGTCAAAGTACTGAAGTGTGTCTGAACTCAAATTCATCTAGATTCTATTTGAGAGAATCCAGTGTGACTTGGACTGGTTGTGTGTGTGTGTGTGCGTGTGCGTGTGCGTGAGATCACACTCCTGTAAACTCTTTGATCTCTCACACGTTGTCTGACTGTGTGTGTGTGTGTGTGTGTGTGTGTGTGTGTGTGTAGATGTGTGTTAATAGCATGTGATCCTCCCCATTTGTGTGATTAGTGGTGTGTAACGCTGTGATCCTCCCCTGTGGTCACGCCACCAGCCCCTGCCGACACACACACACACACACACACACACACACACACACACACACACAGACCCACACACACACGTATGTTACACTGCCCGACAACACACTGTGATAGTTTATGAAACACTTAATGATCTGTTCCTTCTGTGTCAAGCATCTTTCCCTCCATCAGAGAACTGCCCTGCATGTATTAATATACAATACATACTGTGTGTGTTTAGCCCACAGCCGTTAACAGCCCCCCCCACCCCCCACCCCCACCCCCCCTCTCGATGAATGGTTAATCTTTGTTCACAGGACCAGTCACGGTTCCCAAATATATCTGTGAGCGCAGCGTCGCAGCCCGGTGCTAAGTGACCCAGAAATCCTGTCCGTCTCTACACATGTCACAGCTCTCATCAGACGGCCACGGATGGGTTAGTGGGTTATTAAATATGGGCTGTGTGTGTGTGTGTGTGTGTGTGTGGGGGGGGGGGGGGTGGGGGTGTGTTATCTCATAGAGAAAGTGGTGGAAATCCCCCCCCACACTGAGGACACCTCCTCTCCTGAAAATGTCATTAAAGTGACATTGTTGGAGTGAAAATTAAAATCCCTGACAACGGATTTTCTTCATCAGCGCCTCAATATAAGTGACAACCTGGTCGTTTCAGATGTCAGAGTTGTGTGTTTGTGTTTGTGTGTATTTGTTCTGATGAACTTGGCAGCCCTGACGTAGTTCACACATTAATCAGCTGATTTACTTAAACCTTTATTCAATTTATTTATTTAATCTTTATTCAATCTGATCTCAGTTTCTGGAGAGACCTGAGAACCAGGGAGATCCACAATCAAACCACCGGCGCACAAAAACAACACAAATGCAACACAAAACAACACAAATACAACACAAAACAACACAAATACAGACAAAGATATCACCTATACACAAAACTGAACCCAAGACTTTGTGTGTATCTCCTGTGTCTTTGTGTACACATGCTTTTCTATACAATCCCCTGTTAATCAGCAGTACCAGGTACAGTGCTGTGTGTCTGTGTGTGTCTGTGTGTGTGTGTGTGTGTGCATGTCTTTCTACTGTGTGAGGACATTTTGGCTCAGTGATGAGTAATGTCAATAAAGTGAGGGTCCCTACAACTGTGTGTGTGTGTGTGTGTGTGTGTGTGTGTGTGTGTGTGTGTGTGAGATGAATGGGGTCAGTGCTGGACGGAGCAGCCAGAGGAGGAGAAAACACAATCGGTTCTTTTGGCTGAATCTGCGTCTCCTGCTGCCAAGCTGCACACCGGCCCACAATGCACTGCAGCCTGAATGGACACAACTCTGCACAAATGAGGGACTGTGTGTGAGTGTGTGAGGCTGCATTGTGTTTCTGTTTGCGAGGTTGCGTGTGTGTATGTCCCTTGTGTGTAAACCTTATGTGTGTGTGTGTGTGCTTTTGTTTGTGGGAAAGTATGAGAGGGAGCACCACAGTAGCGTGTGGTGGCTTTTTGTGATTATGCCTGATTTAATTGTGTGTGCTGAAGGAGGGAGGGGGGTGTGTGTGTGTGTCTGTGTGTGTGTGTGTGTGTCTGTCTGTGTGTGTCTCCAGTCTCCAGCTGGAAAATCAAGTTGGAAGCTCAGATTATTATCATCATTTATTTACATCCGAGTCCATCGCAGCACTAATTTCATCCAACCCCCAGTTTACTGACTCTTCCTCTTCCTCTTCCTCCTCCTCCTCCTCTTCCTCTTCCTCACGTTATTGATTGGATTATTGTACGAGTAATGAAACGACTCCCTCACATTAGTTTGGAAATAGATGTCAATTTAAGAGCAAACAAACACAACATTGTCCCCTCGACGCTAACGAGCAGAACGACAACCACAACAAGGTGTCAGACAGACACACAAACCTGTGATATAATGTAAAGAGAGGAGACGCAGCGTGATGCACGGCGATTATAAGATCTATGAAGTCACACGGGGGGGGGGTTATATTAAAATGGCTCTAATGCAGGAAATGAAATCATGGGGGATGTGTGTGTGTCTGTGTGTGCGTCTGTCTGTGTGTGTTTTGAGTGTATACACAACAGCAGCAGCGTCTGGCTTCATTAGAAATCTCAGCCGGTGGAGAAGCCTCCAGAGACCGTGTGAGAAGTGGAAATGATAATATTTGTAATGCTTCGAGAGGAAGATCAGATTCTGTCGTTTCTTTCTCTCTCGCGTGGTTTTATTCAGCCGGATGATTTCAAAGGACCAGTTCTGTTCACGTCTGTGAGGAGATGATCCTGAATAATAACAGAAGAGGATAAAAAACCTCAGAACGTCTGAAACAAATAGTTCAAACTTAATTTTGCGTCGTACTTGATAATTGACTTCATTGATGATCCTTTAATTCGTGTTGATTCTCTTCAGCTCGGTTTTGCTGCCTCGGTGAATCTGACGTTGTCATAACAACCCCCGTCTGTGTGAATGAGATGATCTGACATCGGCTGGAGCAGAATCACTCGTGTTGTATCGATTATTGATCCACGTGAGATCACAGCAGGTCAGCGATCGATCCTTTGAAAGGGATTCAGGATTTAATCAGATTCTCAGATCTCCTTCCTCCTCTTCCTCTTTTCCTTCTCATCCCTCCTCTTCATGTGTCCTCAGCCCATGTTCTTCTCTCTTTCACCCTTCATCACTTTGTCCTCACGCTCTTCTTCACCCTTCCTCCCGGCACTGCCTGTTGCCTATACCTTTTATGTCTTCCTCACAACCTTTCCTACCCTCCTTCCCTCCGTCCTCCCCTCTTCCCGTCCTCCCTCCCTCCCTCCCTAGTGTCCGGGTGAGGTCCCGGGGGAACACGTCTAGTCTCGCACATGAACGGGCCCCTGCCTGGTTCGCTCAGCGGGGAGCGATTCGCCGGCCTGGTTGGGATTTTTTCTAATGAGGGTTGAGTAGGGGGGGGGGGGGGGGGGTAGCTTTAAAGGGTGAATATGCCATATTCGCTCTTACTCCCCCCTTTTCTCCCACACACACACACACACTCCCCCCTGGTTAAAGCAGATTAATTAAAAGCTCACTCGCACTCTCTCTCTCTCTTATCAGCGAGAGTTGAACACTTACTGTAACCCCCCCCCCCCCCCCCCCCCACCCCACCCACCCCCCACCCCCCCCCCCACCCCTGGGGAGCTCAGCGCCGGGCCGGGTGGGCAGGGAAGGGGGCGGGGAGCCTCCGGGAACGATGCTAATTCCAGCCAGTGGGACGTTGGTTTCGGCTGCTCGGGAATCGCTGCCGGTGGTTCGCTCCTCATCGCAGATCATCTCTGCGACTGTCGAGGAAGAGATGGAAGTCGTCCCCGTCAGTCGCTCCATTGTTCCACCGGTTCCCGTCGTTTGAGCTTCACACACCAGACGCAGTAATCACAGAGAAATCCTCCACCTCCGACGTGTCGACAGTAAATCCTGTGGGATTCATCCGTGTTTTATTCATCAAAGAAGTGTCTTCACGGAAATCTCTCCATTTCATTTGAAAAAACCAAGAATCTGCAGCACTTGCTGTCAGTAATTAACATAAATATCACATTAATTACTGATGGTTATGATGTGATTGTCTTTCCTTTTGATTTTATTGAATATCTTTGTTTGGTTTTCACATTGAAGGGATTTACTTTGGTGTTTTGGTGCATAACAAACACAGTAAGTAGAAAATGAGGAGGAAAATAAAACATGTTTTGATGTAAATGTCGAGCAGCAAAAATAAAACATGAGCTGCAGTGAACACGTGGAGGACATGTAGAATATTAGAGGTCGGGTTTGTTCTGATGCTGTTTTGTCGTCTGTGTCGCAGGTTGCAGCCGTTCATCACCGGACAGCCCAACAAGAAGCTGGCTGTGGAGCAGGTGAGCTGCCGTTCATCTTCATCACGTCCGCTCTTCCTCAGACACTCACTCGCTCCGTGTCTTCGTCCACACTCGCTCACTGAAGGGGAATTCATAATCTCAGAGTCCTCCGGTCCACTGGGGTTCGCTGTGATGAATATATTTAGTTGTTCAACACTGTCCGGTCCAGTTGCTGGTGCGATCTTCGTTTGGTTGCACAGAAGAGGAAGACCTTGGGCGCTGGTTTTGGAGGAAGGTTGCGTGAGGAGATCTGCCTGTTCCCACATTTTATAGCTCATCTTTGAAGGAATTGGAGGACACACAAACTGGGTCTTCTTCACTCTACTCTTCGCTGGCTTCTACTACTTCTTCTTGATTTAAACGGCGGTTGACTAATGCATTTCCTCCGTCTACTGGAGACATATCAGGAGTCAGACATATTCACAACAAAACGTTTGCGTTCACATATGCAGAAAATACCTGGAGTTCAGTGCAGGTCTGAAAGCCGCTGCATAAAACACACACAGATGTTTATTGCGCTCACTGCACGAGTTGATATAAACTCCAATAAATTCATGTACTTCATAAAAAATAATGTCGACCTCATTGTCCTCAGTGGTCTTCTGTCATTCTTTGACCAGTTTGACTGTGAAAAACACATAAAATTTAAGTCTGAGTGGTTTTAAAATAAAATTGAATACGTCGAACGTGGCAGAAACCAAACTGGATATTCATGGCTCAGAGGAATAAGATGATTTGTTGACGATAAGAAAAAGGCTCCCGAAAGAGACACAGCCCCAGAGGCTCCAGGTTATGAAGCTGTGACAGTAACAGACCTGGAGACAGGGTGTTCCCCCCCCCCCCCCCCCATTACAGGCTGATTGCTGAAATGTCCTGCTGAGCGGACGGGGGATAAATAAATCTCCCGTCCGGCCGTGTGAGAGGTGAAGCTCACTTTGTCTTTGTTTGCCCTTCTCTCATTACTCCTCCCTCCCTCCCTCCCTCCAGGGTGTTCGCTGCTCCTAAAAATAAATCTGACAGGCTCTTTAAAATAAATACGGCCTTAAACTTTAACATAAAAATGTGTTAAAAAGCAGTTTTCAGAGGTGGTTTTTCCTTTCTCCTGCAGTGACGAGCTGCTGCCGGCCAGTCGCCGGCTTGTACATGAATCCAGAGACACCAGGTTGGAGCTGCAGTGTCTGTTTAACTAAAGCCGGTTCGACTTCACGTCTTTGAACAGTTAATTTCTCATTCTGCCGTCTGCAGGGAGAAGTGAGACACGTCCTCCAACTTTGTGTCTTAATTTGATTTTAAATTGGACCCAAATTCAATCACAGGTGGCTTCACGGGATCTGACAAAGTCTTACATTCAGCTGTGTGGACGACAGATGCATGAATATATTTCCCCGACATCTCACTTTCCACATTCCTGACTTCCCCCCCCCCCCCCCCCCCCCCCCCCGCCTCCTGCTGCTCTGTCTCATCTCTCATGGTTTATCTCACTCTTTTAACAACTTTTGCCACGTTCCACTTTCCACAGAGAAGAAAAGTGAAGGAGTTATTTCGTTTTTCACGTTAACAGCGTATAGTGACCGACAGTTGGAGCTCGTCCAACCACCGAATTCAGCACTGACTGTTTTCTTCTGGAAGGTAGTCGTGTGACAGGAGCCTGACGAATCAGTGAAGGCTACGTCTGATCTGTAAAGACCCAATCAGCGAGAGGTTGTGAGCGTCTACATCATCGTTTCATTGGCTCTAAAACTCCGTGTGGACACCAGACGATTCTGTAGCAGAGTTGGTGCATTTTCAAATTAGATCAAACTGTCAGAAAAGACTGTGTCTTACATCGAATGGTTTAATGTCAGCTCCAAATGTTCAACATGTGAAAGGGTGCTCGGGATTTTATGGATATTTCGTGGCAGAGAAAGAGAAAATGAATGTGTCTGTTTTCATCCCAGTGAGAAACAACAGCTTCATCTCCTCCAACACAGATTAGTACGAAGTGACATTATTTAGTGATATTAGAAAACTAGTGACTCTTCTCCAGCCTCTTCTTCACTCTCCTCTTCATCGCTTCCTCTTAACGCTCCCCTCTGCTGCTGTACTCATTTCCCATCATTCTCCTTTTTTGCGATTCCTTCTTCCTCCACATTCCTTCCCATCCCTTCATCTCCACTCCTCCTCCTCAGTCTTTGTGCCCCCCCCCCCCATCATGTGCTGCTGGCAGCTCTGAATGGAGGAGCTCAGGGAGCTCAGGCTCCGTCGACCAGGAAGAAAACATTGCCACAAGGGGCCGGGTCAACAAGGCTTGTTACTTAGCAACCCCCCTCCCCTCCCCCTGGGAACTGGAGGCAACCGGCCGCCGCCATTGGCTGAGGCTGCTCCTCGCTCGCAGCTCCTGTTATGTAATGTTGCCATTTCATTGCAGTGACAGGCCCAGATTGAAAAGAGATTGTGTGTGTGTGTGTGTGTGTGTTTCTGTTGGTCGCTTAACAAGAAAACCATTTCCTTCCCCCTCCTCAGTGACCCAGCAATTAGTCTGTACATTTTTCAAACGAGCCAGAGGAGGAAATGGTGAGTTTACGAGCCTGAGAAGAAGTGATGAGTCGATTTCTGCCAACAGAGACTGGTCCAGCTGTTCCCCCCCGACCTCTCCCCTCCTCTCTAAAGCACATAGAGGGGGAGACGGCGGCGGCGGCGGCACACAGCGCAGATCGAGATGTGGGGATTTAGAGCGAGAGGCTTAGGAAAGTGAAAAGTGTGATGAGGTCACGGGAGAGGTGCTCGGAGCGGCTGGCGGTCGCTCTGGGGCTCCAGCTGCAGTCTGCTTATGCAAGCAATCGTCATGGCGATTCATGACGGAGTCTGTTTGGATTCTCTGAGAAGTTCTCAGGCCGTCGGGAGACGATTTCAGCCTCGAGCCTCAAACCGATAAACCCAGACGTTACTGAAACTCAGAGAGGAAACAAACACATGCACACATTCACAGAAGCCTGTTTAAATTCATATTGAAGTAATCAGAGACTTGAAGGTCTTTGTAAAATGTGCACACATCGGTAGTTTTTGGAGAAACCCTGTGGCGATGCCCCGGGTCTGAACCTGACGTGGCCCGAACCAAACAGCAGCTTTAAAACAGGGACGTGATGACCTCGGGTCGACCTGCACTGGACTGAGATTTATTCTTTCTGGTTCTCATCCAGTTAAAACACTGAGTGTCTGAACGTGAGCGTTTTCCTCTCGGTTCCTGTTCTGAGTAACTGCAGCCGTCAGACGTCAACACGCTCGCTCTCGTAAAACCTGCTTCCTGTCGCTCGTTGGCTCTTAACGAGCGGCTCTCCGATTGGCCGGCTGAGACTCAGCGGTCTGAGTATCTGCCTCCAAGCGGATATTTGCAGTGCAACGTTATCTGTGTGTAAATATGAGCGGTGATGAGTTTCCCTCCTCATCCTGACCCATGTAATAGCTCTCACCTTCTAATTAGTTTGGAGCAGCGTGTTTATGGTTATTTTTTTATATTTCTTCACATTACCGCCTGCGTTCAGCGGCAGTTAATGAGGCGTCCAGCTCCTGTGATGAGGAGCCTCTTTACAGCCTGGTGGGGGGAAACTCAGCGGGGGGGAACTAAAGGACAAAGTCAGGGGGAAGGAGGGAGGAGAGGTTGATACTTTGTGGTTTTAGTTTTGCAGTTTAACCGCTGATCAGTAGAGAAACAGACGAGTCGGACCCACTAATGTTACCGTGAAGGAGGGAGGAGAGAAGGATGCAGTGAGGAAGGGTGGAGAGGAAATGTGAAATAATAGAGAGGTGGGAGGAAATGAAAGGGAAATTGGAGGAAGAGACGGCAGCAGGGGGAAGCAGGAGAAAGCAGGAGGACGCAGGAGGACGCAGGAGGAAGCAGGGGGGAAGCAGGAGGAAGCAGGGGGAAGCAGGAGGAAGCAGGAGGAAGCAGGAGGAAGCAGGAGAAAGCAGGGCCTCAGCAGGAGGAAGCAGGAGAAAACGGGGGGAAGCAAGAGGAAGCAGGAGGAAGCAGGAGGAAGCAGGGGGGAAGCAGGAGAAAGCAGGGGGAAGCAGGAGGAAGCAGGGGGAAGCAGGAGGAAGCAGGAGGAAGCAGGAGAAAGCAGGGCCTCAGCAGGAGGAAGCAGGAGAAAACGGGGGGAAGCAGGAGGAAGCAGGAGAAAGCAGGAGGAAGCAGGGGGAAGCAGGAGGAAGCAGGAGAAAGCAGGGCCTCAGCAGGGGGAAGCAGGAGGAAAGAGGTGGAAGCAGGAGGAAGCAGGAGAAAGCAGGGCCTCAGCAGGGGGAAGCAGGAGGAAGCAGGAGGAAGCAGGAGAAAGCAGGGCCTCAGCAGGGGGAAGCAGGAGGAAGCAGGAGGAAGCAGGAGGAAGCAGGAGAAAGCAGGGCCTCAGCAGGAGGAAGCAGGAGAAAACGGGGGGAAGCAAGAGGAAGCAGGAGGAAGCAGGAGGAAGCAGGGGGGAAGCAGGAGAAAGCAGGGGGAAGCAGGAGGAAGCAGGGGGAAGCAGGAGGAAGCAGGAGGAAGCAGGAGAAAGCAGGGCCTCAGCAGGAGAAAACGGGGGGAAGCAGGAGGAAGCAGGAGGAAGCAGGAGGAAGCAGGAGGAAGCAGGAGAAAGCAGGGCCTCAGCAGGGGGAAGCAGGAGGAAAGAGGTGGAAGCAGGAGGAAGCAGGAGAAAGCAGGGCCTCAGCAGGGGGAAGCAGGAGGAAGCAGGAGGAAGCAGGAGAAAGCAGGGCCTCAGCAGGGGGAAGCAGGAGGAAGCAGGAGGAAGCAGGAGAAAGCAGGGCCTCAGCAGGGGGAAGCAGGAGGAAGCAGGAGGAAGCAGGAGAAAGCAGGGCCTCAGCAGGGGGAAGCAGGAGGAAGCAGGAGAAAGCGGGGGGAAGCAGGAGGAAGCAGGGGGAAGCAGGAGAAAGCAGGAGGAAGCAGGAGGAAGCAGGGGGAAGCAGGGCCTCAGCAGGAGGAAGCAGGGCCTCAGCAGGGACTCCAACAGGCTGTTGCCGGGGAAATATCTCTCCGTCACAGAGCGACCCTCCACCTGCTTCTCCTCCAGTTTTATACTCAGCCGAAAGGAAAGTGATTCTTTTTATTGCAAAAACGGAAAATCTGAATTTATCAGTTTGTCTATTTAGATTATTTTCTTCATGAAGAAATGATGAGAAAAAACAAAAATCTTGCAGAAGAGTTTCAGGAGCTTCAGTGTTTTCTGTGCAGGAGACGAGCTTCCACAGACTTTAGACTTTTTAACTTTGCGGAACTTTTACATTCACAAAAACACTATATGAAGCACAAGAGGAAGGAAACACAGAAAACACATCATACAACTATTAAATATAAATTTCCCTCTTTCGTTTTTTTTGATGAGATCTTAGATGAAAACAGGTTTTTATTTATTTATAATAATTATTTCTGCCTGTGAATGTGACCGTGGTGAATTAGAAAAGATAAATGATAAGTGTTTGTGTTTTTAGTGTCTCTGGAACCCTGATCCTTCTTGTGGTCAGATACAAAGTGGAACATTCATCCTGGCAGCTCCGCTCTGACTGTTTCAGAGTCGTGGTTTCCTCTGTTCAGATCCTCTGGTCTCTGTCGTCTCTGTCGTCTCTGTCTTCTCTGTCGTCTCTGTCGTCTCTGTCGTCTCCAGCCTCTGCAGCAGAGCTCCATGACACCGGCTGTTTGTTTCCTCCCTCTGCTGCTGCCAGCGTGTCCTCGTGTTTCAGGCTCCATGTTTGTCTCCCAGCAGGAAAACCCTCCTGGTTACAGAATCACCTGCAGTCGCCCGCGGGGCAGGAAGTCGTCATATTGATGCGTGAACGTTTGACAGCTCGTGTGAAATGTAAACGTGGTGAAATGCAGAAGAAGACGCTCTGATTACCTCGTTGCCCCCCCGTTCACCCTCACCCCTTCACTTTGATTTGACACGCTCTCTCCGTGAACGCTGACGGGCGCCTTTGCCCCGAGGCTGCGTTTGACCTCCGACCCGTTCTGTTCGACACAGACTGGAACAGATTGTGAAGAAGTCAGAACCTTAATTTAGATGTAATATTAGATAATAAAGGTCGTGGTTCCGCTCTGATTCTGTGTTTAGTCGTATGTGCAGATGCTGCAGCAGATGAAATGTCTCCTCGCCGCAGCGTGCACACTCCTCCCGCCCCCTGCAGCTCCATGTTCATTATTTTTATATCAGTTTAGAGGAAGTGGGGCAGGTGAGATGACATCGAGTTTAGATTTCCCTCGGGGAGGAAATTTTCCTTCATGTCACGCGGAGGAAAATATTAAAAATACAGAACGACGCACAAAAACGACAATATTTCCTGTTTCCTCAGGTTGGCTCCTCCAACCCCCTGCCAGTGCCGGTGGGAGACCCCGCGGTCGGAGTGCTGGTGGAGAGCGGGCCGGTCGTCTACGATGAGGCTGCTGATGAGGAAGAGGAGGAGGAAGAGGACCCCTGCATGAGCGCCATGGAGATGATGGGCAGCAACGGTGAGTTCGAAGTTTGATCAGATCTCGATTCCTCCTCGGTCCCTGCAGTGTAGGTCATGAGCCCCGCCTCCTCCATGTTAGCAGATGGGTCATGGACCTAAAGAGTCAAAGCACACATCAAGTGAATGTTTGTCAAAGATGGTTTCTGTCATTTGAAGTATTTTTTGTTTGTTTGTTTGTTTTTAATTAGTTATTAGACGTGATTTGATGTAAAAACGTGGTCAAACCTCACGTCACAAGTTTCACAGTCGACATTAAAACAAAGTAAAACAATTATTATGAAAATAAAGTGATTAATCAACTAATAATGTTTCTGTGTTTGACGCAAGATAAAAGTTGAGACAGACTCTCGCACTGATTGAAGTTAAAACATCGTGATGATTATTAAAAAGATAATCTTCATCTTCTCCATCTCTGCATTTGAACGTTTGAATTTCTCTGACGCTGACGCAGCTTCTGACTGTGAAAGAGTTTTTTTTAATGAATCTGCCGCTCGGGGTCACGGCTCCGTTTCCTGCTCCGACTCCTGCTGACTTTTAATGAGCCGTCGCTAAGATTCAATTTCTCCACTTTACGTCTGTGGCTGTTAAACTTTAAGGTCTCTGACTCGGCCGCAGTAAAGAAAACAAGCTTCTTAATAGATTCCTGTAGTGGAAACTCTTTGTTTGTAGTCCGTGACTCCCCTGAGAGGTCAAAGGTCAGGGTCAGACGCGGGGCCTCAGTGTTGAACCTTTTATTTCATTTCACCACAAATCTGTGGAACCTGAGCGTGAGGCCGTCGTCCAGTAAAACCTTTTGCCTTGTTCCATGTTTCTCCTGGATTTTAAAGTAACACTTGAGACATTTAACTTCTCCTTCTCTCCTCCAGATTACGGCTGCGATGGAGAGTACGACGAGGGATTCTAGCTTCGGCCTCCTCGGCTCATTATCTGTTGTGGGTTCGCTCCATTTTGGATCCCCGACTGCATCACGTGTTCACGACAAAGGGAAACAAAATGGCTGCAGCCACGGATGAGAACTGTGAAGCCGAGAGGAAGAATAAAAACTCCCGCTCCTCCTCGTCCAGTTCGGCCTGGACGCACAGAGCGGACAGAGGGGGGGGGGAGTGGAAATGAGGGATAGTGCCGACACTGCGAAGGAAGGAAGTTCAACTGGGACAAACATTCATACAGTTAGGTTACATGCAACTGTTTTAATAACATATACATGACTGTGTTTTAATACTTCACGGTGAAAACCAGTCATTTAAATGCTGCTAAAGCAACGATCATTAAAGAGAGACATGCTGCGGTCGTCTCTCTGCAGGATTCCTCTCCTGGTTTTAACCTTTTCCATCGTTTAGTCACCGGAAACACAAGTGGAACAAACTGTCTTCATCCTTCAAGCTGCACTTATCACTCGAGTACTTAACAGGCAGCGACGTGAACAACTTCCTGTCGACCTCCGAACCGAGTTCCTACACTTCAGCGTCTCTCCGCAGCAACACGCTCTCCAAACAAGCTTCTGCCAATCAGGTAGCGTGGGATCAATCATCGCTACCAGTGATTGGCCGATTGTATTTTTTCAGGTAGATTTAAAGCCTTCTGTGATTGGTGGACGGACGCGAGCCGCCTGCGTCTCCGAAGCCAAAGTCTCACAGCGACGACGCCTTCGAACAAGAAATCCCAGGTCAATGTTTGTTGTTGAATCTGAAATAGTGAGATTTTAGTGCATTTTTTATTTTGCTGGTAATTCAGTTTGGGCTTTTCCTGATTATTTTGTGACAGAACCGATTTAATTTAACGAGGTCGTATCTTTTCCTTTTGAGTTAATCATGCTTTACGATGTCCACAGAGGCGTTTAGAGTCGGGGGGGGCGATGTTTTTTTTCCAGTGGAAGGAGGGAGCCCCGTCAGAGAGAAGATCTATTTTCTATTTAAGGTTTTATGATTTTTTGTGTTGGAGTAATGACACTTGAGAGGTGAAAGTGATTGTGGCCTTTTCACTGTGTCCACACACACACACACACACACACACACACACACACACACACACACACACACAACAGTGTTTAACGAGGCGTCCCTGAACGCCTCAGCTGCTGCTGCTGATGTTACAACCTGCATACTGTTGTGTGAGTTTGCTGCTAAAGTAAAGATTTCACTACGTGAGAAAAAGAAACGTTTCCTCGTCCCTCAAGTGTTTGCACGTGTGTCGTGTGTGAAGATGTTGGATGTTGACGTCGAGCATCTGGATATCAGGACGTCGGTGGAATTACAGACAGTCACAGACGCTGTTTTCACACCTGCACATTCTCCAGAGTCTCTCCTGCAAAATCGAAACCCTGGAGAATGTCCAAAAGAGTCGTGCACGTTCATCACCTCACCTGGAAAGTTGTGTGTTTTTTTACTCCCGGTGCAGGAAACAGAATCTTTCTCAGCCACGATGCAGATCTCAGTTTACTTTCTGCTCAGCCTCACGCCTCGTTATTTCATCCTCTAATTAATTCCAGTGGAGACTAATATTTACACAGTCGATTAAATCAAATTAATCTCCACATAAATAATATAGACGAGTGCAGAGTGTAAACGCAGCAGCAGGAATCCCGGTGTTTGATTGGGCGAAATTATTTCTCTTTACACTTGATTAGGATTCACTACAAACCTCATTTGCATTCGTCGACGTGGGAGAATCGTCGAGGCTCTAAAATCATTATGTTCTTATTCACCTCGGCTGCTGTTCATTAGAGAAGTGATTTAACAGGAGCTCGCGGATAATGAGTTTACAGCTTCTGTCCTCGAACACAGAGCAGGTGAGAGGGAAGACGAGCGGCTGACGAAGGGTGGAGATGTATTACACCGAGTATCGGGGCCACTTACAGGGAGGAAAGATGTTTTAATCATAACATCGCAAGAATAAAGTCGTAATGTTATGAGAATAAAGTCAGAATTTTAGGGAACATCTGAAGATCAGCCTGTAGCATTCAAATGAGGAATGTGGAGAATTCTTCTTGTCTTAGTTCAACTTTATCCTCATTTTTCACATTTAAATATGAATTTATTCTTTTACTGACTTTTTTTCTTGTTTAAGATTTTATTCTCATAACATCATGACTCTTTCCTCATTTAATAACAACTTGTTCTTGTAATATTACAGCCTTGTTCTTAAAATCTCAGATTATCTTCTCTCCTCAACGTGACCCGAACTTTTCTTTTAAGAGCTGCAAACCAAAGCAAACATTTGATATCATACTAATGAAAGACATTTATTTACCTCGTTTGTGTTCATTCAATTAAATTTCGATTGTGTTGTGATCAGTCGCTGGTTTCAGGGGTTTAAATCACATAAAGGAACTTTTTAAACCAAGTGAAAGTATAAAGCAGAGGTCTGTCGAATTAGATTTGTAACAAACAGAAGAACAAAAGAACGATCAGCTCCGTTATTCCCTCATGAGAATTATGTGCATATCAGCCTCTCAGAAGCAAATCAGAGCCTCTTTTATCTCGTTTAGTGTTAGTTACTCGCTCCGTTTCAGACAAAGAAGGAGGAAACAAAGATGGAGAGAGGGAGGAGGAGGAGGAGGAGGAGAAGAGAAAGAGGCAGATTAAACGGACCATTAGACCAAAATGACTCCTGTGAAGAGGGATCAGAAAACAAACCGGGCCGCTGGCAGCGCGAGGAGGCAATTACCGTCATTATTATTGTGATCATGTTTACTGTGATTATTCACCGCGATGCAGCTCAACTGGTGACAGGAGGACGGAGATTCAGTTCGTTGGATCAGAGGATCGTCAGGTAAATGCATTAGAACTTAATATAGAATATATATTTGCCATAAATTAAACTGTGCCTCAATAAATACATCTTAATAGAAAATGTAAATATACAGAGAAGGTGGTAAAATAGCTAAATAGACATAAAGAAATAATCTACATTCATCTATATAAATAATTTCACCTGCAGAAAAATGGAAGGTAAACAAAGTTGTTCACTTATTAGCAAATCTCAACTTTCACCTTTTCACTCTTTATTTAAATGTTTGTTTTATTCTGTCTCCGACGGTGACCAGCTCCGAACGACCTCGTCAGCCAAAGGTTCAAAAATATCTGGGCAGGTAATTAACTCCTTAACGAGAACCCACCTCCGGGCTGCGTTCACCGTAGCCATGGCAACCGCGGCCATAGTGCTTCATGCTGTGGTGGAGTCGATGGTGGAGGCTTTTTAACCACACACACACACACACACATGTTAAACACACACTGTGTTTCCCCTCCATGCTGATGTCGACAAATGATTTTCTTCAGCACCGTCCTCCTCTGAATTTGAGCCGGTTTCCTTCGATCTGTCTGATTCTCGGTCGGAGGCTGAAGAGACGATCAATGTTTTATTTTTCCTCTGAATGACTTCATTAACCTTTTCGTCCGGAGCGATAATCGCAGCTCAGGGACGTCCTGCTCCTCCTGCTCGTCCTGCTCGTCCTCCTCGTCCTCCTCTCGGCCTCCGTGCTCCGTGCTCCCCGCCTCCTCTTTTCTCTCTGTTACTCTCCCCTCTGCTTCCACCTCCTGTTTCCTTCTCCTCCTCCTCTCCCCTCTCCCAGCCTCCATCTCCCTCGGTGCTCTTTCCCTGTACAGCCTGATTGCTCATAATCACTCACAGTCTGTTTCTGTGACTAATGGGCCTATTAGAGTGGGACTGGGGCCGAGTGGTCGCCGGGCAGCCAGTGTTCACTTCCCCCCCCACAGACGCTGGTGAGTCTGGTTTGTGTGATTTCAATGTGCAGCTCGGTAGGTTGGTGTAACGCTGACTGCACCGGGTCTCCGTTTGACCACAGCAGCAGAACCATGGAGCCACAACATGAGGGAATGTGAAGAGAAGACTCTTTTACTGTGAGACAGTTTCACACATGAAGGACCGACCGTCCCTTACCTCCAATCAAGCTGCACCAGGTCTCACAATGTCAAATGTCCAAAAACCTCCCGTCTCACATTGTTGAAGACGTTGAAACCACATTCCTGGATCTTCCTCCTTTGTCCAGATCCAGAATCGAATGAGTTCGTTCTTGTCCAAAACTTTCACCACAACAAACAGACAGGATGAAACATGACGGTCAACTAAGAGTCAACTAAAAATAATCCTACGTCTACAAGTGATTACATTAGTGAGTCAATTAAACAATTACGGAAGATTGACAGAAAATCTAATCATTATAATGTCCAAGCGTCCATATACGTTCAAGGATTTACACAGGTGTGTGTGTGTGCGTGTGCATGTGTGCGTTCGTGCGTGTTCAGCTTGGCAGCCTTCACTCTTCCATTTGCATCACATCAACACGCTAAGCTCTTACATAACCAGAACCCTGAGGAGGGGAGGAGGAAAGAGAGGAGGATGAAGGAGGAGGGTATGATGGAAGATGAAATGGGGACGAGAGAATGTAAACGTGAGTAATGGAAGAGAGAAGGATGAGGAGGGAGGAGAAGAAGTGAGAGAGAATAAATAGAAGGCTGAGAAATGAAAGAGAAGGAGTAGAAGACAGAGGAACTATAAATAGATTGACCCTTTTTCTCCAGTTCCCAGGAAATAATTCCACATTAAAACAAATGGATATTTTCTGGTGTTTAGATCCATGAGGTTTTTCACTTTGGTTCAGATTATCAGACGTCATCTTCGCTCCTTTCATTCTTCTAACAATATGAAGGCGTGTTGACCAGATTTGAAACCTGGTGTGAATCTGGATCGGGGGGGGGGGGGGGGGATGATGCAGGACTTTCTGGGATATTGTGAGATGTAATTTTAACCATTTACAGTTTCCCAGAGAAATAATTCATGGATCTTTATGAAAAATAACAGACATATTTAGAAGAAGAACATCTGACACATTTATTTAGCACTAGTTTTATTAGATTAACTGTTAAAATACTTATTTGTGAACTAACTCTGCATCCACTTGTCCTTTGGCCCCAATTTAATTTAAATCCACCGACAGGACAATGTCATTTTATCAGATGAAGGAAAAGGTCCCAGGTAAAATATTCTCACATCACAATATTAATATTTCATCCGTAGATTTCCCCAGTTGCAGAAAACAAGATTGTGCAAATGAAAAGGTCAATAAAACAGAAGAAGAAACGTTGACTGCGGCTCCACCAGGAGTTTCCCTGTTTCATGTGTCACGTCTCCTCCTGCAGAGCTGTCAGCAGGAGGAGGAGGAGGAGGAGGAGGAGGAGGCAGAGGCAGACTTCCTGAATAAAGGCAACAGCACAAACCTCTTAATTACTGAATAATTTATGGAGCCTTTAAAAACAGAAGCAGGAGTCTGTTATCGACGGGAGCCCCCGGTAATGAGGCCGGGCAGGAGTGTGAGCAGATGGGAGGATTCTCGCATGATAACTGTGTGTGATGCAAACTCACTAATGACTTACTGTAAAGACGGTGTGACGTGTGTGTGTCTGTCTGTGTGTGTGTGTGTCATCACGTGTGCAGGCAAGTGTGACATCTGGAAAACGGAAATAAGAAAAACCACGAGAAGAAAACTTGCTTAGTGAAGTGACACTTCTCCAAATTTACACCAAAGGCAACACACACACACACACACACACATTGATTTTGTGTCTTTGTGGGGGTTTTCTTTCTTTTGGTTTTCTATCTTAAATATAACTCAATTTAAAAACCTGAAACTATCTGAGTGTTAAATCCTACTTAATGACAGATAATGTTATATTTACATTTCAACTTAAAAAAGGTCAGAACTCTGTTTCTGTTTCATAGTTTTTATTATTTTGATCACAATATTAAAATCACATCACTAGGCTGCTGTTGAATAAACACTTTTACAGACAGAATCATTTTGGCTTCATCACATCAAACAGACAAATGTTCATATATGTTGGATTATTTCATATGTGAACAGACTTTATGTGATTAAACATGAATCATGTCTCATGTGTGAGTTTTAATAAAGTTTGTTGAATGTGAACAATGATCAGCTGTTATTGATAAATGTGTTTTTATGTGGATCTTCATCAGTTTGCTCGACTTCATGGATCCACACAAAATCTAAATGATAGAAAACATTTTCCATGAAAGTAAAAAAAAAACCAAAGATAAACATCAGAAAATAATGAAATCTTTTTACACACGTGGAAAAGTCGACAGGAGAAATAAAAACGAGTGAGAAGTAAAAGGAGAAATAAACAAAGCTTTAGAATAACGAGTTTAACATTTAGATTCAGCAGATTTCTCTTGAAGAAATAAACATGATGAATAAAATCTTTATCTCTAACTGCTCTGATCCAGCGTCACAGAGACATTCACAGGTAACAGCTTCAAGTGATCTATAATGTTAAAGTATGGAAACATCTTCTGAGTGAAAGTGTGTGTGAAGGTGTGAATGTGTTTGTTAGTATCAGGATCAGAGAACGACAGTTGTCCTCTGTTCCAGTCCAGTTTCACTCTGATCCTCTGGATCTTCTGCACAGAGAGAACAGATGATGCTGATGGTGACAATGCTGAGTATTTACCTGCATATAACCTTATTCTCCATGATCCAGACAGTTTGTCTCCCTTCCTCTGGACAGACTCTGCTCTTACACCCAGTGTCCAGCGTGTACTGTCTCCAACCAGGACGTCCCAGCTGTGAGTCCCTGAGTTAAAACCCTCAGATCCCAGGACTAAGGAGTAATAATCAAACCTCTCTGGATTGTCAGGAAGCTTCTGTCTCTCTCCTCCTCTCAAACTGGTCAGATCTTCAGACAGGACGAATACAGGATGAGCAGAGTTTGGGTCCAGAACCACAGGACTGTAGGAGACCATGTCCTTCATCTTGTTCCAGATGTTGAAGCTCAGGTTGCCCAGATGTTTGGCCTTGTCTATCAGAGCTCCTGAGGCCAGCTGTGGATCATCCAGCAGGGGGCGCTGCTGGACTCGTTCCACTGCAGCCTTGTAGTTGAGCAGGAACGAGACGTCTTCAGCTCTCAGCTCGTCCTCTGTGGTTCTGATTGTGTCTGAAAGAGCCGTTATGTCTCTGCTCAGAGACTCGATCTTCTCCTTCATCATCCGACTCTTCTGCTCCTCTTCCTCCCTCAGTGCAGCCATCCTGGCCTCCTCTTCCTCCTCCAGAAACTGATGAAGCTTTTTAAACTGCTCCTTGATCTGCGTCTCTGTGAGTCCGGCCTGGACCTTAATGTGTTTTGCTGTTTGTTCAAACTCTACTTTAACACGTTCATAACACTGTAACTTCTTCTTCAAGGGCTCCAGAGTTTCCTGAAGCTGCTTCTTGTGTTGTGGTGCAGCTTCATCGATGGGTCTGAATCTGTGGTCGGTGTGTTTTTCTGAATCTCTGCAGACGAGACACACTGGCTGCTGATGGTCCAGACAGAAGAGTCTGAGTTTCTCTGAGTGCAGACTGCAGAGAGCATGTGAAGAGCTCTGATCTCTCTCCTGTAAGAAGGTCTCACACAGGTTCTTTAACGCCAGGTTACACGGTGGTTCCTCCATTGAAGATCTTCTCTTACAAACTGGACACACTTTTACTTCTTTGTCTTTCCACCAGCTCTTCACACAGTCTTCACAGAAGCTGTGGCTACATAACAGAATGACAGGATCTCTGAAGACATCATGGCAGACGGGACAGCAGAGATCCTCTTCTGATCTGGAAGCCATTGAGTCTCCAGGTGAAGCTGAAAACAGACAGTCAGTCAGTCACAGCTCCACGAACTTCACTGAGGTTTACTTCCTCTCTGAGTCGAGGTGTTTGTTAAACTCACGGTCAGTGTGTGGAGCGTCGGCAGGTTGTAGTTTGACTCTTCTCTCCTGTAGCTGGACTCACTCAGGACGTTTGGTCTGGTTTGGTTTAGTTTGGTTTGGAAGGTGAATGTGATCGTCTGGTTTTCAGCCTGCGTCTCTTCAGGGAGGAACAGATGCTTCCTGGTTTCTCTGGTGTGTCAGGACACGATTGTAAAAAGTAATTCAAGCCTTGGATTTGAAAACTGGTCAAAAGTCATTAGGCAGCAACAAGCTCACACAGACAAGAGACTTGGTGTAAAATAGCTGCTTGAATATGTTTGTGATCTGCTGAGTGTTAAATGTTCAGAGATCGTTCTGCTAGCGTGAAAGTGAAAGTTAAATATTAACAGGAAGTGCAGGGGGGGGGTCTGTGACGTAACTGCAGAGCTGAAGTCTTATTAAAGAGACAGAAGCAAAGTGCAAACAAATGGAAACAATGTCAGAAAATGAAAAGAGGGTTTTATAGATATCCAACTTCCCAGCAACACTTTCCAGCTCCTCTTCCATCCTGAGCCATTCCTCAGCCAAATGGGATGTAAAGCACCAGGAGACCTCCTGATGAAATGCCTGAACCACCTCTCTCCCTTTTCACGAGAAGGAGCAGCAGCTCGACTCCGAGCTCACTCACCCTGGCTGAGCCCAGCCACCGGATGGAGAAAACCAATTTCGGCCGCTTGTATCCATGAAATCATTCTGCTCATCTCAGGGTTTGGATGTGAATCTAGATCTACTGGTTGAAAAGCTTCACATGATCATGGCCCCGGGGTTGGAGGTGCTGATCTCCTCCCAGCTGCTTGGCTGAGTCTGAGTCTGCATTACTCTGCACCAGGTTCCCTGGGTTCAGTCATACACCTTCTTCAAGTCCACAAACCGTGACCCCCCTTGACAGAATGGAATCTGTGTTGCTCTGTCTGAATCGGTCAGAGGCTCTTCTCCAGGACCCTGGCATAGACCTTCCCCTGGAGGCTGGACAGTGTGATACCTTGATAGTGTCTGTCCCCCTTCTGAAGGGGACCCACCTCCCCACTCAGACCTTCACAGGTACTGACCCCGAATAATATCTAATCAATCCAGTTTCATTTATTCAACAGCATTATAACATTTATCTGTTTACTCACTGAAACACTGAAGAAAACAACACATGTCTCCTCAAAGACCAGGAGGGACCAGTTCCCAGATCTGTCCACAGAACGGAGAACTGATTCTGAAACAGAAAATGTTCTTGCAGAATAAATCAGATCAATGAAAGTCTGTAAAAAAGTGAAAACTGCTCCTGCATGAAAAGTGAACCAAACCCCCCACGGGGGAAAACGTGGGGGGGCAGGTTCGTCCTCCAGACTGTTTCAGAACCTCCTGCTGGGAGAGAGTCTGTGTAGATAAGAGAAATGATCATTACAGGAGGACGGAGACAGGAAGGCCCCGGTGTCGGACACGTTTCCTCCGTCAGCAATCAGCTCATTAATCTTGTGTTGACCTTCAGAGGACGAGTCAGTCAGAGAGGAGGAGGAGGAGGAGGAGGAGGATTCATCCTGGCGTTGGTGGCGCTCGGACCAAGGTGCGTATGATGATATCGTGGGTTCAAATCCTGCCTGTGACCTTTGGTAAATGTCATGGTGCTCTCTCTCTGCTGCCTGTCACTTCTCCACCAGCAGAAAGAACAGGAGCGTCACTCAGACTTCACTGGGAATCACAACATGTCATTAAAGGTCAGAGGTGATTCAAACAACTTATGGTTTTGTGATTATGATCCATTATACTACAAATAGAAGCTGTTGTATCTATAAATGTCCTTTTTGAAACTTTAGAATAGTGGCTCCGATCAATGATGTGGTAATTATTCTTTAAGTTAAACGCTCCAATCAGTACCTGTAGTATAAGAATAGAAATAAGGAAAGGAAATGAGAGGAGAGGGAAGGAAAGGAGAGGAGAGGGTGGAAGTGAAGGACGAGGATGTGCTGATGAGCGTTTCTGCCGACAGGTTTGAACGATGGGTTTTTCTTGCTGCAGATGAGTTTCCTCTCCCCGTCGTCACGGCCGACACGAGACAGAGGAGTCACTACGACACCTCTGCAGAGAAAACAGCCGGCGGAGCGAATCCCGACAGCAGCGACAGGAAACACCCGAGGTGAGCAGCTCCGTGATGGCGTCTGTCCAAGAGAAGATCAACAAGCCACGAGCTGAAGCTGCAAGGGGGGGGGAGCGTTCACGGCTCTTTAAACACTGAAGCATCAGCAGGTTAAAGTTAATCAGTTAATTATTTGACACTGGAATTTGCATCATCCCTGCAGCTGTGCTTTGTTTTGGAAGAAGTCGGAAGCTCAAAGTAGGAGAAGTTACATAACTGATAACTTCACTCACGATATTAATTAATAAACTGTGTCATTAACTCCTGAGTTTACACAGTGAGATGTTATCAAGGCATTAATATTCACTTTCAGAGCTTTAAATCAGTCGTACGTCATTTAACATATTAAATCTATTGTGAATACACACGTGCATCAGATCGTATGAAGCGTTAATAAATCATATAGTGTTTTTAAAGGAGGGAACATGGCGGCATCATAGAAATAAAGAAATGTGTTCAGTCTTTGCAGCTGCTGTGCTTGAGTGTAAAGTTCTTCGGACACAGAGTTCGTATTTTCACGTTTCATAAATAAACACGAGCTCGTTCATCGCACATCTCGATCAGATGGTGAAATTCATGTCTTCTCAGGATCGGTTGGACCCAATATTTTCCTTTTCTCCGCTCAGGGAAGTGAGAGGACCAGGAGATCCTGCACTGCCCAACTCCATTTTATCTCCTGCTGCCGATTTCTGGAACAAATAGAATAATAAATCTCATTAGACTCGAGGTGTGCAAGGACTTCAGCTGGGTGACGGATTACAGAAACTGGTTTGCAGAGGCCTTCGGAGGAGGAACTCTCCTCTCTTGTGTCTGGATCACGATGCCAAACTCTAAAACCCTCTCAGACCCTGAAACCTCTCCGGCCTCCACGTGCACCCTGTGAGCGGTCGGGCCACTGGATTAGATGTTCGGTGTAATCTGGAGCCTCGGTGCAGAAACACTCCCACACGGCTCCGGCTCCTTCTCCCTGCTTCCAATTCAACTTGTTGAATCCAGGCCTCTGCCGGGGGGGGGGGGGGGGGGGGCTTTGTATCAGCAGCTACAGAAGATCTACCTACGCTGAGTGTCTCCCTTTGTTTATCTGAGCAGTGTCTCTGTACTGTAACGGATTCAGACCTGATGCGTTCAGCACTGTGAGCCTGTGTTTTTAGATGGAACCAGCCAGCGGGCGGTGGCGCAGAGAACATGGTCATCGTGCCTCCCTGTTCCCCTGCACCGCCTCCTGCCCACGTCCGGAATTATTCATACGTTTGGGTGAAGTAACACACATGTATTATTCATCCCTGGCTCCCTGGTGTCAAGCTACTCGTGCAGCTACGGCGCCGTGAAAACCTGAAGGGAGCGCTGTGCGTTGGGCTGCGGCACGTTGTGTCAGCGGGCGTACCGTACGCAACACTGTGCAACAGTCGTCATTGTGGTGGAGATTTGCATAAGGTGAAAAGGAATTTGGCAAGTCAGTGCTTCGCCCCCCCCCGCCCCCCCCCCCCCCCATAAGAAGAGCAGCATTGAAAGAGAAGACGAGTTTAAATCCGAGCTGAGATTCTCGAACATGTGGAGCAGCTGAGTTACGGCTCCTGAGCAGCTTCACGTCGGAGGAGGCAGCGACACATGGAGTCAAACCGACTGCGTCATTAAAACCAAATGTCTCGACCTGTCAACACGTTACTGCAGTTAGAGAACGAGTTTCACCTTCGTCTTCACAAACTTCTTCACAAACCTCTTCAGTCTGTAAAACGTTGAAACAGTTTCTTCTCTTGTTGTTGTGTTAAATAAACGCTTCATCCTCCTGGAGAACGAGAATCATGTTCACTGGGAATCTGTTGTGTTGGTGAGTGACCACATGAAATGGATAAAGTCGTTGGTATCGAGATGTTCTGAACCTCAGTCCGTGCACAAGTCATTTCTCCTCTAGGCTGTAAGTCTATTTAATCCTGACTGATGATTTCCATATCTACAAATCATTCATGTTCACAAACCGTGAATCTACAGTCGAAACCTGCGAGTCCCCTGAACTGTGGGAGGACGAAGACGAAGACTGGAGGGAATCAGACTCCACACAGAAAAGCCCTGGAGATGTTTCCAGTGGTTTTAATAAAGGACATGAAACAGGTTTTATAAGTTCTTCACATTGACACATGGTCGTCAGGGTTTTAGTTTATTTGTTTTGTTTGTGTTTTGTTCGCTCTGTGATTTTGGTCCATTGAACAACAACAGCTGACACGTGTAATATGATGATTCCCCTCAATAATCTGGATATAATCCATGTTACTGTCCCTGAGCTGTGAAGCTAATATACGTGATGGGCTCTAACCACACACACACACACACACACACACACACACACACACACACACACACACACACACACACACACACACACACACACACACACGTGTAAAACGCTCGACTTCAGGTGTTTCTCTTCTCTTCTCTCTTTGATTTTGTGTCTTTGTGGTGTTTTTCTTTCCTGTTTTCTGTTATTCTGATCTTTTGTTGTCTGTGTGTCGTCATTGTAGTTTTGCGTGTCTTCACGTTGTCTCTCTGTAGTTGTTTAACATCTTTATCGTCATTGTGGTTGTGTTTTATGTCTTTGTTGGGACATGGTTCTTTGTGAAACCACACTTCGGCCTACATGTTCAGTCAAGAGCCTGAAGCCGCATGTTCCTCCAAGACTCAGTCTCCCAGGGAGCATCAGAGGTGTGAAACCCCCCCCAGGGACACAGGTTTCAACTCCCATTGGTCACTCTGGACCCCATGACCTGTGAGGTCACCGGGCCAATATAAGCCAGGTTCTCCAACTCTTCTGCCCTCTTTCTACACTCCCTCCAAGGAGAGAAGACTGCGAGCCTCTTCTGCCTCTTCCTACAATCCTTCCACAGGAGGGAAGGCTGTCGAGCCTCTTCTCCAGCTCACATCTTCTCTTCCCATCCAACTCTTCGAGAGGAGCACAAAGGTGCAGCTTCCAGCTCATCTCACCAAGGAAACCTCCTCGCCCTCCAAGCTCTACCAACGTCCTAGCAGCGACGCGATGTCCTGCTTGAAAACCTCTGCCAGCAACTGAGCTACACAGCTCAACAGAAACCAGCAAGACGACACAAAACTTCGAACTGCACAGCAACTTCCTTTTTCCCCTTTCTACGGACTGGTAACACAACTGGGCTTAATAATTATACTAGGCTAAGCAAGACTGTTTATTCGATTCTGTGTGAGGTTTATAAGTTTGATTTGTGGTGTTGTGATATTTTGGGTACAAGTTATTGAGAAAGTAATGTTAGTCTGTTATGCTCTTCACAGTCTTTCGTTGCATCCAATCTAGTAACTTCCTCTAATTTGGCACACACACAGACACACACACACACACACACACACACACACAGACACACGCATAACTCTTCACCTCATTAGCTCTACAGGTCGTAAACATTCCAATAGGGGGGGAAGGGTGTTATCTCTTTGGCCAGCGACCATCTTGAAAGCATTCATTAATGTTGCATAAGTGAATTTCGCCAACCTCTACACTGTCAAGAACTCCATATCCTTCAACTTAGCTAACTATCTATATGGTAATTTTGGTTATAGTTATTAATTTAATTGTTAATCAGAGTTCCAAATTTGTAGTTAGAACCTTTATGAGACTTAATCAATAAATTGGCTATCTTTTCCCTTCCTTTGAAGGGTGGTGCCCCGAGGTAACTTTAATCAATTAAAGTTATTATTTAATATTAATAATAAAATATTAATATTTAATATTTAATTTTGATAACCAAATTTATTGAATGCCGAAAGGCACACCATTTTATGGTATCACGTTTGATGCATTATGGCACAACATCTTGTTAGTCATTTTGTGTTTTCGTGCAGTTGTTATGTATCTTGTTGTGGTCGATTTGCATCTTTGAAGTTGTTTTTGCATCTCTTCACTTTGGGCTCGTTGTTTTGCTTCTCTTGAATGACGTGAACTTCTGTTTTCTCTTTGTTGTAATTTCACTTTAACAGAATTTTACACACACACACACACACACACACACACACACACACACACACACACACACACACACACACACACACACACACACACACACACACACACACTCATCCATCTGCCCAATAACTAGACTTGTGTGATTCAGAATTTTTTGTGTTTGACACGTTTGAAAAATGGATGAAAATTAAACCAAAATGAAACTTTGATTCATCCGTTCACACCCTCACACCTTCACACACACTTTGTCTCTCACGTATCCTCACACACACACACACACACACACACACACACACACACACACACACACACACACACACACACACACACAGTGGCACTCGGAGCTAAGTGGTAATTAGCTCAGAGAAGCTCTGACCCGGACCCACAGCTCCGACTCTTCTTAAAATACAATTCAAAGGAGATGAGCAGCTAATTAACGAACCAGTGAAGTCATACAATCAAACTCATGCTGCGCTCATTATAAATCAATTCACACACCTGCATTAAAGGGAGATGTCCACCGCAGCAATCCGCATGCAGCAGAGTCAAGGGACCCTCTGCTGAACCCGGTAGACTTTTCATGTTTCCTGCCGACCGGCTGGTCATGTGACCTTGAGCCACGTCACAGGAGCCAGTCGTCTAGATTCCCACAATCACATGAAGAGAATTCAACAGTCCTGTGCATAGGCCTCGTGTAATTAGCCCAGTTATGTTACCAGTTCATGAAAAGGGGGAAAGGTCCTTTTTGAGGTGCTGTTTAAAGTCCAGTGAACTGGTCTTACTGGTCGTGGCTCCTGTTGTTGTGCATCTGCTGGTCAGACTTTGTGTCGTGGCCAATTGCTTGTGCTGAAGTTCTTAGGCAGGCTCTCGTGTCCCTGCCTTTTGGAAGGTTTCAGCAGTCTGCTTCAGGCAGGCCTGCTCGGAGGTCAAAGGAGCTGGAGCAGGGAGAGGAACCTACTCCTCCTGCAGAGGTCAGTAGAAAAGAGGGGGAACTGGGCTGTTATTGTCCTGGTGACCTCATGGGTCGGGGGGGCACACAGTGACCAATAGGGGTTGAAAGCTGTGTCCAGGGGCAGGTTCACACCTAGGTGTGAAGTTGAAGCACTCTGGGAGACTGAGTTCTGGAAGCTCGTCTTTGTCCCCAGAACAAAGAAGACATGTGGTCTCAGGCTTTGTCTTCACATGTAGGCCCAACTATTGTTCACAACTATTAGGTCCCAACATTTAAATAAGTAATAATTCATGAATAAACGTATATATAACTCAATTTAAAAACCTGAAACTATCTGAGTGTTAAATCCTACTGAATGACAGATAATGTTATATTTACATCTCAACTTAAAAAAGGTCAGAACTCTGTTTCTGTTTCATAGTTTTTATTATTTTGATCACAATATTAAAATCACATCACTAGGCTGCTGTTGAATAAACACTTTTACAGACAGAATCATTTTGGCTTCATCACATCAAACAGACAAATGTTCATATATGTTGGATTATTTCATATGTGAACAGACTTTATGTGATTAAACATGAATCATGTCTCATGTGTGAGTTTTAATAAAGTTTGTTGAATGTGAACAATGATCAGCTGTTATTGATAAATGTGTTTTTATGTGGATCTTCATCAGTTTGCTCGACTTCATGGATCCACACAAAATCTAAATGATAGAAAACATTTTCCATGAAAATAAAAAACAAACCAAAGATCAGAAAATAATTAAATCTTTTTACACACGTGGAAAAGTCGACAGTAGAAATAAAAATGAGTGAGAAGTAAAAGGAGAAATAAACAAAGCTTTAGAATAACGAGTTTAACATTTAAATTCAGCAGATTTCTCTTGAAGAAATAAACATGATGAATAAAATCTTTCTCTCTAACTGCTCTGATCCAGCGTCACAGAGACATTCACAGGTAACAGCTTCAAGTGACCTATAATGCTAAAGTATGGAAACATCTTCTGAGTGAAAGTGTGTGTGAAGGTGTGAATGTGTTTGTTAGTATCAGGATCAGAGAACGACAGTTTTCTTCTGTTCCAGTCCAGTTTCACTCTGATCCTCTGGATCTTCTGCACAGAGAGAACAGATGATGCTGATGGTGACCATGCTGTGTATTCACCTTCATAGAACCTTATTCTCCATGATCCAGACAGTTTGTCTCCCTTCCTCTGGAGAGGCTCTGCTCTTACACCCAGTAACCAGTCTGTACTGTCTCCAACCAGGACGTCCCAGCTGTGAGTCCCTGAGTTAAAACCCTCAGATCCCAGGACTGAGATGTATTGATCAAACCTCTCTGGATTGTCAGGAAGCTTCTGTTTCTTTCCTCGTCTCAAACTGGTCAGAGCTTCAGACAGGACGAGTTTTGGATGAGCAGAGTTTGGGTCCAGAACCACAGGACTGTAGGAGACCATGTCCTTCATCTTGTTCCAGATGTTGAAGCTCAGGTTGCCCAGATGTTTGGCCTTGTCTATCAGAGCTCCTGAGGCCAGCTGTGGATCATCCAGCAGGGGGCGCTGCTGGACTCGTTCCACTGCAGCCTTGTAGTTGAGCAGGAACGAGACGTCTTCAGCTCTCAGCTCGTCCTCTGTGGTTCTGATTGTGTCTGAAAGAGCCGTTATGTCTCCGCTCAGAGCCTCAATCTTCTTCTTCATCATCCGACTCTTCTGCTCCTCTTCCTCCCTCAGTGCAGCCATCCTGGCCTCCTCTTCCTCCTCCAGAAACTGATGAAGCTTTTTAAACTGCTCCTTGATCTGCGTCTCTGTGAGTCCGGCCTGGACCTTAATGTGTTTTGCTGTTTGTTCACACTCTACTTTAACACGTTCATAACACTGTAACTTCTTCTTCAAGGGCTCCAGAGTTTCCTGAAGCTGCTTCTTGTGTTGTGGTGCAGCTTCATCGATGGGTCTGAATCTGTGGTCGCTGTGTTTTTCTGAATCTCTGCAGACGAGACACACTGGCTGCTGATGGTCCAGACAGAAGAGTCTGAGTTTCTTTGAGTGCAGACTGCAGAGAGCATGTGAAGAGCTCTGATCTCTCTCCTGTAAGAAGGTCTCACACAGGTTCTTCAACACCAGGCTAACAGGTGGTTCTGACCTTGAAGATCTTCTCTTACAAAGTGGACACACTTTTACTTCTTTGTCTTTCCACCAGCTCTTCACACAGTCTTTACAGAAGCTGTGGCTACATGACAGAAGAACAGGATCTCTGAAGACATCTTGGCAGACGGGACAGCAGAGATCCTCTTCTAATCTGGAAGCCATTGAGTCTCCAGGTGAAGCTGAAAACAGACAGTCAGTCAGTCACAGCTCCACGAACTTCACTGAGGTTTACTTCCTGTCTGAGTTCGAGGTGTTTGTTAAACTCACGGTCAGTGTGTGGAGCGTCGGCAGGTTGTAGTTTGACTCTTCTCTCCTGTAGCTGGACTCACTCAGGACGTTTGGTCTGGTTTGGTGTAGTTTGGTTTGGAAGGTGAATGTGATCGTCTGGTTTTCAGCCTGCGTCTCTTCAGGGAGGAACAGATGTTTCCTGGTTTCTCTGGTGTGTCAGGACACGATTGTAAAAAGTAATTCAAGCCTTGGATTTGATAACTGGTCAAAAGTCATTTGGCAGCAACAAGCTCACACAGACAAGAGACTTGGTGTAAAATAGCTGTTTGAATATGTTTGTGATCTGCTGAGTGTTCAATGTTCAGAGGAAGTTCTGCTAGCGTGAAAGTGAAAGTTAAATATTAACAGGAAGTGCAGGGGGGGGGGGGTCTGTGACGTAACTGCAGAGCTGAAGTCTTATTAAAGAGACAGAAGCAAAGTGCAAACAAATGGAAACAATGTCAGAAAATGAAAAGAGGGTTTTATAGATATCCAACTTCCCAGCAACACTTTTCAGCTCCTCTTCCATCCTGAGCCATTCCTCAGCCAAATGGGATGTAAAGCACCAGGAGACCTCCTGATGAAATGCCTGAACCACCTCTCTCCCTTTTCACGAGAAGGAGCAGCAGCTCGACTCCGAGCTCACTCACCCTGGCTGAGCCCAGCCACCGGATGGAGAAAACCAATTTCGGCCGCTTGTATCCATGAAATCATTCTGCTCATCTCAGGGTTTGGATGTGAATCTAGATCTACTGGTTGAAAAGCTTCACATGATCATGGCCTCGGGGTTGGAGGTGCTGATCTCCTCCCAGCTGCTTGGCTGAGTCTGAGTCTGCATTACTCTGCACCAGGTTCCCTGGGTTCAGTCATACACCTTCTTCAAGTCCACAAACCGTGACCCCCCTTGACAGAATGGAATCTGTGTTGCTCTGTCTGAATCGGTCAGAGGCTCTTCTCCAGGACCCTGGCATAGACCTTCCCCTGGAGGCTGGACAGTGTGATACCTTGATAGTGTCTGTCCCCCTTCTGAAGGGGACCCACCTCCCCACTCAGACCTTCACAGGTACTGACCCCGAATAATATCTAATCAATCCAGTTTCATTTATTCAACAGCATTATAACATTTATCTGTTTACTCACTGAAACACTGAAGTTCTTGACAGTGTAGAAGTTGGCAAAATTCACTTATGCAACATTAATAAAAAAGCATTTGTGAAAGGAAAACATTTATTATGAATATAATAAAGTATAAAAACACAAATTACTAACAGTGTAATTACTAAACAAAGATGTGTATATGAGTATACGTGTGTGTGTCTGTGTGAGTCAGCGTGCTTTTAAGATGGTCGCTGGCCAAAGAGATAACACCCTTCCCCCCCCTATTGGAATGTTTACGACCTGTAGAGATAATGAGGTGAAGAGTTATGCGTGTGTCTGTGTGTGTGTGTGTGTGTGTGTGTGTGTCTGTGTCTGTGCCAAATTAGAGAAAGTTACTAGATTGGATGCAACGAAAGACTGTGAAGAGCATAACAGACTAACATTACTTTCTCAATAACTTGTACCCAAAATATCACAACACCACAAATCAAACTTATAAACCTCACACAGAATCGAATAAGCAGTCTTGCTTAGCCTAGTATAATTATTAAGCCCAGTTGTGTTACCAGTCCGTGGAAAGGGGAAAAAGGAAGTTGCTGTGCAGTTCGAATTTTTGTGTCGTCTTGCTGGTTTCTGTTGAGCTGTGTAGCTCAGTTGCTGGTTGAAGTTTTCCTGCAGGACATCGCATCGCTGCTTGAAGGGTTGGTAGAGCTTGGAGGGCGAGGAGGTTTCCTTGGTGAGATGAGCTGGAAGCTGCACCTTTGTGCTCCTCTCGAAGAGTTGGATGGGAAGAGAAGATGTGAGCTGGACTCCACACAGAAAAGCCCTGGAGATGTTTCCAGTGGTTTTAATAATGGACATGAAACAGGTTTTATAAATTCTTCACATTGACACGTTTAATATGATGATTCCCCTCAATAATCTGGATATAACCCAGGTTCTTGTCCCTGAGCTGTGGAGCTAATATACGTGATGGGCTCTAACCACTGAAGTTAACTTTAATCAAACAGCAGCAGGAACTCTCCTGTTGTTCATTTCACGTTTCAGCCCGAGGATCGAGCAGCACCTGTGCTCGTCTCCGCTTCGTTTTTTAAGCAAATTGCGTTTGTCAGATAAAACGTTTCAGTGAGAAGTTCATTCATGTAAAACAAAAAAAACCAATATATTTATTTAATTTCACAGCAGGATCTCAACAGGACGTAAGAACCCGGCAGCGATGAAACTCTGAGAGAGGAAAGTTTCAGTTCGATTGAAGTGAGGGAAGCGAGAAGACGACAACAGTGTTTTTGTTTATCTGACAGAAGCATGTTCCTCCACACCTTCGATACACCCCCCACCACACACACACACACACACACACACACACACACACACACACACACACACACACACACACACACACACACACACACACACACACACACACACGTGTAAAACGCTCGACTTCAGGTGTTTCTCTTCTCTTCTCTCTTTGATTTTGTGTCTTTGTGGTGTTTTTCTTTCCTGTTTTCCTGTTTTCCTGTTTTCTGTTATTCTGATCTTTTGTTGTCTGTGTGTCGTCATTGTAGTTTTGCGTGTCTTCACGTTGTCTCTCTGTAGTTGTTTAACATCTTTATCGGCATTGTGGTTGTGTTTTATGTCTTTGTTGGGCCATGGTTCTTTGTGAAACCACACTTCGGCCTACATGTTCAGTCAAGAGCCTGAAGCCGCATGTTCCTCCAAGACTCAGTCTCCCAGGGGCCATCAAAAACCAGAGCAAGGGACACAGGTTTCAACTCCCATTGGTCACTCTGGACCCCATGACCTGTGAGGTCACCGGGCCAATATAAGCCAGGTTCTCCAACTCTTCACCCTCTTTCTACACTCCCTCCAAGGAGAGAAGGCGGTCGAGCCTCTTCATCCTCTTCCTACAATCCTTCCACAGGAGGGAAGGCTGTCGAGCCTCTTCTCCAGCTCACATCTTCTCTTCCCATCCAACTCTTCGAGAGGAGCACAAAGGTGCAGCTTCCAGCTCATCTCACCAAGGAAACTTCCTCGCCCTCCAAGCTCTACCAACGTCCTAGCAGCGACTCGATGTCCTGCTTGCAAACCTCTGCCAGCAACTGAGCTACACAGCTCAACCGAAACCAGCAAGACGACACAAAACTGCGAACTGCACAGCAACTCTTTTTTCCCCTTTCCGCGGACTGGTAACACAACTGGGCTTAATAATTATACTAGGCTAAGCAAAGACTGTTTATTCGATTCTGTGTGAGGTTTATAAGTTTGATTTGTGGTGTTGTGATATTTTGGGTACAACTTATTGAGAAAGTAATGTTAGTCTGTTATGCTCTTCACAGTCTTTCGTTGCATCCAATCTAGTAACTTCCTCTAATTTGGCACACACACAGACACACACACACAGACACACACACACACACAGACACACACACAGACACACAGACACACACACACACACACACACACACACATACACAGACACACGCATAACTCTTCACCTCATTATCTCTACAGGTCGTAAACATTCCAATAGGGGGGGGAAGGGTGTTATCTCTTTGGCCAGCGACCATCTTGAAAGCATTTATTAATGTTGCATAAGTGAATTTCGCCAACCTCTACACTGTCAAGAACTCCATATCCTTCAACTTAGCTAACTATCTATATGGTAATTTTGGTTATAGTTATTAATTTAATTGTTAATCAGAGTTCCAAATTTGTAGTTAGAACCTTTATGAGACTTAATCAATAAATTGGCTATCTTTTCCCTTCCTTTGAAGGGTGGTGCCCCGAGGTAACTTTAATCAATTAAAGTTATTATTTAATATTAATAATAAAATATTAATATTTAATATTTAATTTTGATAACCAAATTTATTGAATGCCGAAAGGCACACCATTTTATGGTATCACGTTTGATGCATTATGGCACAACATCTTGTTAGTCATTTTGTGTCTTCGTGCAGTTGTTATGTATCTTGTTGTGGTCGATTTGCATCTTTGAAGTTGTTTTTGCATCTCTTCACTTTGGGCTCATTGTTTTGCTTCTCTTGAATGACGTGAACTTCTGTTTTCTCTTTGTTGTAATTTCACTTTAACAGAATTTTACACACACACACACACACACACACACACACACACACACACACACACAATTCTGTGATTCAGAATTTTTTGTGTTTGACACATTTGAAAAATGGATGAAAATTAAACCAAAATGAAACTTTGATTCATCCGTTCACACCCTCACACCTTCACACATACTTTGTCTCTCACGTATCCTCACACACACACACACACACACACACACACACACACACACACACACACACACACACACACACACACACACACACACACACACAGTGGCACTCGGAGCTAAGTGGTAATTAGCTCAGAGAAGCTCTGACCCGGACCCACAGCTCCGACTCTTCTTAAAATACAATTCAAAGGAGATGAGCAGCTAATTAACGAACCAGTGAAGTCATACAATCAAACTCATGCTGCGCTCATTATAAATCAATTCACACACCTGCATTAAAGGGAGATGTCCACCGCAGCAATCCGCATGCAGCAGAGTCAAGGGACCCTCTGCTGAACCCGGTAGACTTTTCATGTTTCCTGCCGACCGGCTGGTCATGTGACCTTGAGCCACGTCACAGGAGCCAGTCGTCTAGATTCCCACAATCACATGAAGAGAATTCAACAGTCCTGTGCATAGGCCTCGTGTAATTAGCCCAGTTATGTTACCAGTTCATGAAAAGGGGGAAAGGTCCTTTTTGAGGTGCTGTTTAAAGTCCAGTGAACTGGTCTTACTGGTCGTGGCTCCTGTTGTTGTGCATCTGCTGGTCAGACTTTGTGTCGTGGCCAATTGCTTGTGCTGAGGTTCTTAGGCAGGCTCTCGTGTCCCTGCCTTTTGGAAGGTTTCAGCAGTCTGCTTCAGGCAGGCCTGCTCGGAGGTCAAAGGAGCTGGAGCAGGGAGAGGAACCTACTCCTCCTGCAGAGGTCAGTAGAAAAGAGGGGGAACTGGGCTTTTATTGTCCTGGTAACCTCATGGGTCGGGGGGGCACACAGTGACCAATGGGGTTGAAAGCTGTGTCCAGGGGCAGGTTCACACCTAGGTGTGAAGTTGAAGCACCCTGGGAGACTGAGTTCTGGAAGCTCGTCTTTGTCTCCAGAACAAAGAAGACATGTGGTCTCAGGCTTTGTCTTCACATGTAGGCCCAACTATTGTTCACAACTATTAGCTCCCAACATTTAAATAAGTAATAATTCATGAATAAACGTATATATAACTCAATTTAAAAACCTGAAACTATCTGAGTGTTAAATCCTACTTAATGACAGATAATGTTATATTTACATTTCAACTTAAAAAAGGTCAGAACTCAGTTTCTGTTTCATAGTTTTTATTATTTTGATCACAATATTAAAATCACATCACTAGGCTGCTGTTGAATAAACACTTTTACAGACAGAATCATTTTGGCTTCATCACATCAAACAGACAAATGTTCATATATGTTGGATTATTTCATATGTTAACAGACTTTATGTGATTAAACATGAATCATGTCTCATGTGTGAGTTTTAATAAAGTTTGTTGAATGTGAACAATGATCGGCTGTTATTGATAAATGTGTTTTTATGTGGATCTTCATCAGTTTGCTCGACTTCATGGATCCACACAAAATCTAAATGATAGAAAACATTTTCCATGAAAGTAAAAAACAAACCAAAGATAAAAATCAGAAAATAATGAAATCTTTTTACACACGTGGAAAAGTCGACAGGAGAAATAAAAACGAGTGAGAAGTAAAAGGAGAAATAAACAAAGCTTTAGAATAACGAGTTTAACATTTAAATTCAGCAGATTTCTCTTGAAGAAATAAACATGATGAATACAATCTTTCTCTCTAACTGCTCTGATCCAGCGTCACAGAGACATTCACAGGTAACAGCTTCAAGTGATCTCCAGTGTTAAAGTATGGAAACATCTTCTGAGTGAAAGTGTGTGTGAAGGTGTGAATGTGTTTGTTAGTATCAAGATCAGAGAACGACAGTTCTCCTCTGTTCCAGTCCAGTTTCACTCTGATCCTCTGGATCTTCTGCACAGAGAGAACAGATACTGCTGATGGTGACTCTGCTGTGTATTCACCTTCAGAGAACCATATTCCCCAGTATCCAGACTGTTTGTCTCCCTTCCTCTGGACAGACTCTGCTCTTACACCCAGTTCCCAGTAAGTACTGTCTCCAACCAGGACGTCCCAGCTGTGAGTCCCTGAGTTAAAACCCTCAGATCCCAGGACTGAGATGTATTCATCAAACCTCTCTGGATTGTCAGGAAGCTTCTGTCTCTTTCCTCGTCTCAAACTGGTCAGATCTTCAGACAGGACGAGTACTGGATGAGCAGAGTTTGGGTCCAGAACCACAGGACTGTAGGAGACCACGTCCTTCATCTTGTTCCAGATGTTGAAGCTCAGGTTGTCCAGATGTTTGGCCTCGTCTATCAGAGCTCCTGAGGCCAGCTGTGGATCATCCAGCAGGAGGCGCTGCTGGACTCGTTCCACTGCAGCCTTGTAGTTGAGCAGGAACGAGACGTCTTCAGCTCTCAGCTCGTCCTTTGTGGTTCTGATTGTTTCTGAAAGAGCCGTCATGTCTCTGCTCAGAGACTCAATCTTCTCCTTCATCATCCGACTCTTCTGCTCCTCTTCCTCCCTCAGTGCAGCCATCCTGGCCTCCTCTTCCTCCTCCAGAAACTGATGAAGCTTTTTAAACTGCTCCTTGATCTGCGTCTCTGTGAGTCCGGCCTGGACCTTAATGTGTTTTGCTGTTTGTTCACACTTTACTTTAACACGTTCAAAACACTGTAACTTCTTCTTCAAGGGCTCCAGAGTTTTCTGAAGCTGCTTCTTGTGTTGTGGTGCAGCTTCATCGATGGGTCTGAATCTGTGGTCGCTGTGTTTTTCTGAATCTCTGCAGACGAGACACACTGGCTGCTGATGGTCCAGACAGAAGAGTCTGAGTTTCTCTGAGTGCTGACTGCAGAGAGCATGTGAAGAGCTCTGATCTCTCTCCTGTAAGAAGGTCTCACACAGGTTCTTTAACGCCAGGTTACAAGGTGGTTCCTCCATTGAAGATCTTCTCTTACAAAGTGGACACTCTTTTACTTCTTTGTCTTTCCACCAGCTCTTCACACAGTCTTTACAGAAGCTGTGGCTACATAACAGAAGAACAGGATCTCTGAAGACATCATGGCAGACGGGACAGCAGAGATCCTCTTCTGATCTGGAAGCCATTGAGTCTCCAGGTGAAGCTGAAAACAGACAGTCAGTCAGTCACAGCTCCACGAACTTCACTGAGGTTTACTTCCTCTCTGAGTCGAGGTGTTTGTTAAACTCACGGTCAGTGTGTGGAGCGTCGGCAGGTTGTAGTTTGACTCTTCTCTCCTGTAGCTGGACTCACTCAGGACGTTTGGTCTGGTTTGGTTCAGTTTGGTTTGGAAGGTGAATGTGATCGTCTGGTTTTCAGCCTGCGTCTCTTCAGGGAGGAACAGATGCTTCCTGGTTTCTCTGCTGTGTCAGGACACGATTGTAAAAAGTAATTCAAGCCTTGGATTTGATAACTGGTCAAAAGTCCTTTGGCAGCAACAAGCTCACACAGACAAGAGACTTGTTGTAAAATAGCTGCTTGAATATGTTTGTGATCTGCTGAGTGTTAAATGTTCAGAGATCGTTCTGCTAGCGTGAAAGTGAAAGTTAAATATTAACAGGAAGTGCAGGGGGGGGGAGTCTGTGACGTAACTTCAGAGCTGAAGTCTTATTAAAGAGACAGAAGCAAAGTGCAAACAAATGGAAACAATGTCAGAAAATGAAAAGAGGGTTTTATAGATATCCAACTTCCCAGCAACACTTTCCAGCTCCTCTTCCATCCTGAGCCATTCCTCAGCCAAATGGGATGTAAAGCACCAGGAGACCTCCTGATGAAATGCCTGAATCACCTCTCTCCCTTTTCACGAGAAGGAGCAGCAGCTCGACTCCGAGCTCACTCACCCTGGCTGAGCCCAGCCACCGGATGGAGAAAACCAATTTCGGCCGCTTGTATCCATGAAATCATTCTGCTCATCTCAGGGTTTGGATGTGAATCTAGATCTACTGGTTGAAAAGCTTCACATGATCATGGCCTCGGGGTTGCAGGTGCTGATCTCCTCCCAGCTGCTTGGCTGAGTCTGAGTCTGCATTACTCTGCACCAGGTTCCCTGGGTTCAGTCATACACCTTCTTCAAGTCCACAAACCGTGACCCCCCTTGACAGAATGGAATCTGTGTTGCTCTGTCTGAATCGGTCAGAGGCTCTTCTCCAGGACCCTGGCATAGACCTTCCCCTGGAGGCTGGACAGTGTGATACCTTGATAGTGTCTGTCCCCCTTCTGAAGGGGACCCACCTCCCCACTCAGACCTTCACAGGTACTGACCCCGAATAATATCTAATCAATCCAGTTTCATTTATTCAACAGCATTATAACATTTATCTGTTTACTCACTGAAACACTGAAGAAAACAACACATGTCTCCTCAAAGACCAGGAGGGACCAGTTCCCAGATCTGTCCACAGAACGGAGAACTGATTCTGAAACAGAAAATGTTCTTGCAGAATAAATCAGATCAATGAAAGTCTGTAAAAAAGTGAAAACTGCTCCTGCATGAAAAGTGAACCAAACCCCCCACGGGGGAAAACGTGGGGGGGCAGGTTCGTCCTCCAGACTGTTTCAGAACCTCCTGCTGGGAGAGAGTCTGTGTAGATAAGAGAAATGATCATTACAGGAGGACGGAGACAGGAAGGCCCCGGTGTCGGACACGTTTCCTCCGTCAGCAATCAGCTCATTAATCTTGTGTTGACCTTCAGAGGACGAGTCAGTCAGAGAGGAGGAGGAGGAGGAGGATTCATCCTGGCGTTGGTGGCGCTCGGACCAAGGTGCGTATGATGATATCGTGGGTTCAAATCCTGCCTGTGACCTTTGGTAAATGTCATGGTGCTCTCTCTCTGCTGCCTGTCACTTCTCCACCAGCAGAAAGAACAGGAGCGTCACTCAGACTTCACTGGGAATCACAACATGTCATTAAAGGTCAGAGGTGATTCAAACAACTTATGGTTTTGTGATTATGATCCATTATACTACAAATAGAAGCTGTTGTATCTATAAATGTCCTTTTTGAAACTTTAGAATAGTGGCTCCGATCAATGATGTGGTAATTATTCTTTAAGTTAAACGCTCCAATCAGTACCTGTAGTATAAGAATAGAAATAAGGAAAGGAAATGAGAGGAGAGGGAAGGAAAGGAGAGGAGAGGGTGGAAGTGAAGGACGAGGATGTGCTGATGAGCGTTTCTGCCGACAGGTTTGAACGATGGGTTTTTCTTGCTGCAGATGAGTTTCCTCTCCCCGTCGTCACGGCCGACACGAGACAGAGGAGTCACTACGACACCTCTGCAGAGAAAACAGCCGGCGGAGCGAATCCCGACAGCAGCGACAGGAAACACCCGAGGTGAGCAGCTCCGTGATGGCGTCTGTCCAAGAGAAGATCAACAAGCCACGAGCTGAAGCTGCAAGGGGGGGGGAGCGTTCACGGCTCTTTAAACACTGAAGCATCAGCAGGTTAAAGTTAATCAGTTAATTATTTGACACTGGAATTTGCATCATCCCTGCAGCTGTGCTTTGTTTTGGAAGAAGTCGGAAGCTCAAAGTAGGAGAAGTTACATAACTGATAACTTCACTCACGATATTAATTAATAAACTGTGTCATTAACTCCTGAGTTTACACAGTGAGATGTTATCAAGGCATTAATATTCACTTTCAGAGCTTTAAATCAGTCGTACGTCATTTAACATATTAAATCTATTGTGAATACACACGTGCATCAGATCGTATGAAGCGTTAATAAATCATATAGTGTTTTTAAAGGAGGGAACATGGCGGCATCATAGAAATAAAGAAATGTGTTCAGTCTTTGCAGCTGCTGTGCTTGAGTGTAAAGTTCTTCGGACACAGAGTTCGTATTTTCACGTTTCATAAATAAACACGAGCTCGTTCATCGCACATCTCGATCAGATGGTGAAATTCATGTCTTCTCAGGATCGGTTGGACCCAATATTTTCCTTTTCTCCGCTCAGGGAAGTGAGAGGACCAGGAGATCCTGCACTGCCCAACTCCATTTTATCTCCTGCTGCCGATTTCTGGAACAAATAGAATAATAAATCTCATTAGACTCGAGGTGTGCAAGGACTTCAGCTGGGTGACGGATTACAGAAACTGGTTTGCAGAGGCCTTCGGAGGAGGAACTCTCCTCTCTTGTGTCTGGATCACGATGCCAAACTCTAAAACCCTCTCAGACCCTGAAACCTCTCCGGCCTCCACGTGCACCCTGTGAGCGGTCGGGCCACTGGATTAGATGTTCGGTGTAATCTGGAGCCTCGGTGCAGAAACACTCCCACACGGCTCCGGCTCCTTCTCCCTGCTTCCAATTCAACTTGTTGAATCCAGGCCTCTGCCGGGGGGGGGGGGGGGGGGGCTTTGTATCAGCAGCTACAGAAGATCTACCTACGCTGAGTGTCTCCCTTTGTTTATCTGAGCAGTGTCTCTGTACTGTAACGGATTCAGACCTGATGCGTTCAGCACTGTGAGCCTGTGTTTTTAGATGGAACCAGCCAGCGGGCGGTGGCGCAGAGAACATGGTCATCGTGCCTCCCTGTTCCCCTGCACCGCCTCCTGCCCACGTCCGGAATTATTCATACGTTTGGGTGAAGTAACACACATGTATTATTCATCCCTGGCTCCCTGGTGTCAAGCTACTCGTGCAGCTACGGCGCCGTGAAAACCTGAAGGGAGCGCTGTGCGTTGGGCTGCGGCACGTTGTGTCAGCGGGCGTACCGTACGCAACACTGTGCAACAGTCGTCATTGTGGTGGAGATTTGCATAAGGTGAAAAGGAATTTGGCAAGTCAGTGCTTCTCCCCCCTCCTCCCCCCCCCCCCCCCCATAAGAAGAGCAGCATTGAAAGAGAAGACGAGTTTAAATCCGAGCTGAGATTCTCGAACATGTGGAGCAGCTGAGTTACGGCTCCTGAGCAGCTTCACGTCGGAGGAGGCAGCGACACATGGAGTCAAACCGACTGCGTCATTAAAACCAAATGTCTCGACCTGTCAACACGTTACTGCAGTTAGAGAACGAGTTTCACCTTCGTCTTCACAAACTTCTTCACAAACCTCTTCAGTCTGTAAAACGTTGAAACAGTTTCTTCTCTTGTTGTTGTGTTAAATAAACGCTTCATCCTCCTGGAGAACGAGAATCATGTTCACTGGGAATCTGTTGTGTTGGTGAGTGACCACATGAAATGGATAAAGTCGTTGGTATCGAGATGTTCTGAACCTCAGTCCGTGCACAAGTCATTTCTCCTCTAGGCTGTAAGTCTATTTAATCCTGACTGATGATTTCCATATCTACAAATCATTCATGTTCACAAACCGTGAATCTACAGTCGAAACCTGCGAGTCCCCTGAACTGTGGGAGGACGAAGACGAAGACTGGAGGGAATCAGACTCCACACAGAAAAGCCCTGGAGATGTTTCCAGTGGTTTTAATAAAGGACATGAAACAGGTTTTATAAGTTCTTCACATTGACACGTGGTCGTCAGGGTTTTAGTTTATTTGTTTTGTTTGTGTTTTGTTCGCTCTGTGATTTTGGTCCATTGAACAACAACAGCTGACACGTGTAATATGATGATTCCCCTCAATAATCTGGATATAATCCATGTTACTGTCCCTGAGCTGTGAAGCTAATATACGTGATGGGCTCTAACCACACACACACACACACACACACACACACACACACACACACACACACACACACACACACACACACACACACACACACACGTGTAAAACGCTCGACTTCAGGTGTTTCTCTTCTCTTCTCTCTTTGATTTTGTGTCTTTGTGGTGTTTTTCTTTCCTGTTTTCTGTTATTCTGATCTTTTGTTGTCTGTGTGTCGTCATTGTAGTTTTGCGTGTCTTCACGTTGTCTCTCTGTAGTTGTTTAACATCTTTATCGTCATTGTGGTTGTGTTTTATGTCTTTGTTGGGACATGGTTCTTTGTGAAACCACACTTCGGCCTACATGTTCAGTCAAGAGCCTGAAGCCGCATGTTCCTCCAAGACTCAGTCTCCCAGGGAGCATCAGAGGTGTGAAACCCCCCCCAGGGACACAGGTTTCAACTCCCATTGGTCACTCTGGACCCCATGACCTGTGAGGTCACCGGGCCAATATAAGCCAGGTTCTCCAACTCTTCTGCCCTCTTTCTACACTCCCTCCAAGGAGAGAAGACTGCGAGCCTCTTCTGCCTCTTCCTACAATCCTTCCACAGGAGGGAAGGCTGTCGAGCCTCTTCTCCAGCTCACATCTTCTCTTCCCATCCAACTCTTCGAGAGGAGCACAAAGGTGCAGCTTCCAGCTCATCTCACCAAGGAAACCTCCTCGCCCTCCAAGCTCTACCAACGTCCTAGCAGCGACGCGATGTCCTGCTTGAAAACCTCTGCCAGCAACTGAGCTACACAGCTCAACAGAAACCAGCAAGACGACACAAAACTTCGAACTGCACAGCAACTTCCTTTTCCCCTTTCTACGGACTGGTAACACAACTGGGCTTAATAATTATACTAGGCTAAGCAAGACTGTTTATTCGATTCTGTGTGAGGTTTATAAGTTTGATTTGTGGTGTTGTGATATTTTGGGTACAAGTTATTGAGAAAGTAATGTTAGTCTGTTATGCTCTTCACAGTCTTTCGTTGCATCCAATCTAGTAACTTCCTCTAATTTGGCACACACACAGACACACACACACACACACACACACACACAGACACACACACACACACACACACACACACAGACACACAGACACAGACACACACACACACACACACACACACACACACACACACACACAGACACAGACACACACACACACACACACACACACACACAGACACACGCATAACTCTTCACCTCATTATCTCTACAGGTCGTAAACATTCCAATAGGGGGGGGAAGGGTGTTATCTCTTTGGCCAGCGACCATCTTGAAAGCATTCATTAATGTTGCATAAGTGAATTTCGCCAACCTCTACACTGTCAAGAACCCCATATCCTTCAACTTAGCTAACTATCTATATGGTAATTTTGGTTATAGTTATTAATTTAATTGTTAATCAGAGTTCCAAATTTGTAGTTAGAACCTTTATGAGACTTAATCAATAAATTGGCTATCTTTTCCCTTCCTTTGAAGGGTGGTGCCCCAAGGTAACTTTAATCAATTAAAGTTATTATTTAATATTAATAATAAAATATTAATATTTAATATTTAATTTTGATAACCAAATTTATTGAATGCCGAAAGGCACACCATTTTATGGTATCACGTTTGATGCATTATGGCACAACATCTTGTTAGTCATTTTGTGTTTTCGTGCAGTTGTTATGTATCTTGTTGTGGTCGATTTGCATCTTTGAAGTTGTTTTTGCATCTCTTCACTTTGGGCTCGTTGTTTTGCTTCTCTTGAATGACGTGAACTTCTGTTTTCTCTTTGTTGTAATTTCACTTTAACAGAATTTTACACACACACACACACACACACACACACACACACACACACACACACACACACACACTCATCCATCTGCCCAATAACTAGACTTGTGTGATTCAGAATTTTTTGTGTTTGACACGTTTGAAAAATGGATGAAAATTAAACCAAAATGAAACTTTGATTCATCCGTTCACACCCTCACACCTTCACACACACTTTGTCTCTCACGTATCCTCACACACACACACACACACACACACACACACACACACACACACACACACACACACACACACACACACTTTGTCTCTCACGTATCCTCACACACACACACACACACACACACACACACACACACACACACACACACACACACACACACACACACACACACAGTGGCACTCGGAGCTAAGTGGTAATTAGCTCAGAGAAGCTCTGACCCGGACCCACAGCTCCGACTCTTCTTAAAATACAATTCAAAGGAGATGAGCAGCTAATTAACGAACCAGTGAAGTCATACAATCAAACTCATGCTGCGCTCATTATAAATCAATTCACACACCTGCATTAAAGGGAGATGTCCACCGCAGCAATCCGCATGCAGCAGAGTCAAGGGACCCTCTGCTGAACCCGGTAGACTTTTCATGTTTCCTGCCGACCGGCTGGTCATGTGACCTTGAGCCACGTCACAGGAGCCAGTCGTCTAGATTCCCACAATCACATGAAGAGAATTCAACAGTCCTGTGCATAGGCCTCGTGTAATTAGCCCAGTTATGTTACCAGTTCATGAAAAGGGGGAAAGGTCCTTTTTGAGGTGCTGTTTAAAGTCCAGTGAACTGGTCTTACTGGTCGTGGCTCCTGTTGTTGTGCATCTGCTGGTCAGACTTTGTGTCGTGGCCAATTGCTTGTGCTGAAGTTCTTAGGCAGGCTCTCGTGTCCCTGCCTTTTGGAAGGTTTCAGCAGTCTGCTTCAGGCAGGCCTGCTCGGAGGTCAAAGGAGCTGGAGCAGGGAGAGGAACCTACTCCTCCTGCAGAGGTCAGTAGAAAAGAGGGGGAACTGGGCGTTATTGTCCTGGTGACCTCATGGGTCGGGGGGGCACACAGTGACCAATGGGGTTGAAAGCTGTGTCCAGGGGCAGGTTCACACCTAGGTGTGAAGTTGAAGCACCCTGGGAGACTGAGTTCTGGAAGCTCGTCTTTGTCCCCAGAACAAAGAAGACATGTGGTCTCAGGCTTTGTCTTCACATGTAGGCCCAACTATTGTTCACAACTATGAGCTCCCAACATTTAAATAAGTAATAATTCATGAATAAACGTATATATAACTCAATTTAAAAACCTGAAACTATCTGAGTGTTAAATCCTACTGAATGACAGATAATGTTATATTTACATCTCAACTTAAAAAAGGTCAGAACTCAGTTTCTGTTTCATAGTTTTTATTATTTTGATCACAATATTAAAATCACATCACTAGGCTGCTGTTGAATAAACACTTTTACAGACAGAATCATTTTTGGCTTCATCACATCAAACAGACAAATGTCCATATATGTTGGATTATTTCATATGTGAACAGACTTTATGTGATTGAACATGAATCATGTCTCATGTGTGAGTTTTAATAAAGTTTGTTGAATGTGAACAATGATCAGCTGTTATTGATAAATGTGTTTTTATGTGGATCTTCATCAGTTTGCTCGACTTCATGGATCCACACAAAATCTAAATGATAGAAAACATTTTCCATGAAAATAAAAAACAAACCAAAGATAAAGATCAGAAAATAATTAAATCTTTTTACACACGTGGAAAAGTCGACAGTAGAAATAAAAATGAGTGAGAAGTAAAAGGAGAAATAAACAAAGCTTTAGAATAACGAGTTTAACATTTAAATTCAGCAGATTTCTCTTGAAGAAATAAACATGATGAATAAAATCTTTCTCTCTAACTGCTCTGATCCAGCGTCACAGAGACATTCACAGGTAACAGCTTCAAGTGATCTATAGTGCTAAAGTATGGAAACATCTTCTGAGTGAAAGTGTGTGTGAAGGTGTGAATGTGTTTGTTAGTATCAGGATCAGAGAACGACAGTTTTCTTCTGTTCCAGTCCAGTTTCACTCTGATCCTCTGGATCTTCTGCACAGAGAGAACAGATGATGCTGATGGTGACCCTGCTGAGTATTTACCTTCATGGAACCTTATTCTCCATGTTCCAGACAGTTCGTCTCCCTTCCTCTGGACAGGCTCTGCTCTTACACCCACTGTCCAGTAAGTACTGTCTCCAACCAGGACGTCCCAGCTGTGAGTCCCTGAGTTAAAACCCTCAGATCCCAGGACTGAGGCGTAATAATCAAACCTCTCTGGATTGTCAGGAAGCTTCTGTCTCTTTCCTCCTCTCAAACTGGTCAGATCTTCAGACAGGACGAGCCATGGATGAGCAGAGTTTGGGTCCAGAACCACAGGACTGTAGGAGACCATGTCCTTCATCTTGTTCCAGATGTTGAAGCTCAGGTTGCCCAGATGTTTGGCCTTGTCTATCAGAGCTCCTGAAGCCAGCTGTGGATCATCCAGCAGGGGGCGCTGCTGGACTCGTTCCACTGCAGCCTTGTAGTTGAGCAGGAACGAGACGTCTTCAGCTCTCAGCTCGTCCTCTGTGGTTCTGATTGTGTCTGAAAGAGCCGTTATGTCTCTGCTCAGAGACTCGATCTTCTCCTTCATCATCCGACTCTTCTGCTCCTCTTCCTCCCTCAGTGCAGCCATCCTGGCCTCCTCTTCCTCCTCCAGAAACTGATGAAGCTTTTTAAACTGCTCCTTGATCTGCGTCTCTGTGAGTCCGGCCTGGACCTTAATGTGTTTTGCTGTTTGTTCAAACTCTACTTTAACACATTCAAAACACTGTAACTTCTTCTTCAAGGGCTCCAGAGTTTCCTGAAGCTGCTTCTTGTGTTGTGGTGCAGCTTCATCGATGGGTCTGAATCTGTGGTCGCTGTGTTTTTCTGAATCTTTGCAGATGACACACACTGGCTGCTGATGGTCCAGACAGAAGAGTCTGAGTTTCTTTGAGTGCAGACTGCAGAGAGCATGTGAAGAGCTCTGATCTCTCTCCTGTAAGAAGGTCTCACACAGGTTCTTTAACGCCAGGTTACAAGGTGGTTCACCCATTGAAGATCTTCTCTTACAAACTGGACACTCTTTTACTTCTTTGTCTTTCCACCAGCTCTTCACACAGTCTTTACAGAAGCTGTGGCTACATGACAGAAGAACAGGATCTCTGAAGACATCATGGCAGACGGGACAGCAGAGATCCTCTTCTAATCTGGAAGCCATTGAGTCTCCAGGTGAAGCTGAAAACAGACAGTCAGTCAGTCACAGCTCCACGAACTTCACTGAGGTTCACTTCCTGTCTGAGTCGAGGTGTTTGTTAAACTCACGGTCAGTGTGTGGAGCGTCGGCAGGTTGTAGTTTGACTCTTCTCTCCTGTAGCTGGACTCACTCAGGACGTTTGGTCTGGTTTGGTTTAGTTTGGTTTGGAAGGTGAATGTGATCGTCTGGTTTTCAGCCTGCGTCTCTTCAGGGAGGAACAGATGCTTCCTGGTTTCTCTGGTGTGTCAGGACACGATTGTAAAAAGTAATTCAAGCCTTGGATTTGAAAACTGGTCAAAAGTCATTTGGCAGCAACAAGCTCACACACACAAGAGACTTGGTGTAAAATAGCTGCTTGAATATGTTTGTGATCTGCTGAGTGTTCAATGTTCAGAGGAAGTTCTGCTAGCGTGAAAGTGAAAGTTAAATATTAACAGGAAGTGCAGGGGGGGGGGGGGTCTGTGACGTAACTGCAGAGCTGAAGTCTTATTAAAGAGACAGAAGCAAAGTGCAAACAAATGGAAACAATGTCAGAAAATGAAAAGAGGGTTTTATAGATATCCAACTTCCCAGCAACACTTTCCAGCTCCTCTTCCATCCTGAGCCATTCCTCAGCCAAATGGGATGTAAAGCACCAGGAGACCTCCTGATGAAATGCCTGAACCACCTCTCTCCCTTTTCACGAGAAGGAGCAGCAGCTCGACTCCGAGCTCACTCACCCTGGCTGAGCCCAGCCACCGGATGGAGAAAACCAATTTTGGCCGCTTGTATCCATGAAATCATTCTGCTCATCTCAGGGTTTGGATGTGAATCTAGATCTACCGGTCTGTAAAACGTTGAAACAGTTTCTTCTCTTGTTGTTGTGTTAAATAAACGCTTCATCCTCCTGGAGAACGAGAATCATGTTCACTGGGAATCTGTTGTGTTGGTGAGTGACCACATGAAATGGATAAAGTCGTTGGTATCGCGATGTTCTGAACCTCAGTCCGTGCACAAGTCATTTCTCCTGTAGGCTGTAAGTCTATTTAATCCTGACTGATGATTTCCATATCTACAAATCATTCATGTTCACAAACCGTGAATCTACAGTCGAAACCTGCGAGTCCCCTGAACTGTGGGAGGACGAAGACGAAGACTGGAGGGAATCAGACTCCACACAGAAAAGCCCTGGAGATGTTTCCAGTGGTTTTAATAAAGGACATGAAACAAGTTTTATAAGTTCTTCACATTGACACGTGTAATATGATGATTCCCCTCAATAATCTGGATATAACCCAGGTTCTTGTCCCTGAGCTGTGGAGCTAATATACGTGATGGGCTCTAACCACTGAAGTTAACTTTAATCAAACAGCAGCAGGAACTCTCCTGTTGTTCATTTCACGTTTCAGCCCGAGGATCGAGCAGCACCTGTGCTCGTCTCCGCTTTGTTTTTTAAGCAAATTGCGTTTGTCAGATAAAACGTTTCAGTGAGAAGTTCATTCATGTAAAACAAAAAAAACCAATATATTTATTTAATTTCACAGCAGGATCTCAACAGGACGTAAGAACCCGGCAGCGATGAAACTCTGAGAGAGGAAAGTTTCAGTTCGAGTGAAGTGAGAGAAGCGAGAAGACGACAACAGTGTTTTTGTTTATCTGACAGAAGCATGTTCCTCCACACCTTCGATACACCCCCCACCACACACACACACACACACACACACACACACACACACACACACACACACACACACACACACACACACACACACACACTGCGCTCCGGCAGGTTCACTGCACATTTCCATGATAAGAGCAGAGATGACGGCCGTGGGGACGTAAACCGCTTCTGTTTGCAGGGAAACATCAATCACCCACAAAAGCCGCCTCCCAGGTGGCGGTGACCTCCGGTGACCCCGCAGCTCCACCACACTTCCTGCTGGAAACTTCCTGTGTGTGTGTACAATGTGTGTATTTGTGGGTATTTACACACAGCCTCAGGTCTGCTGTATTATTTTTTTTTAGTTTTATCTCCATAACCAGATTCCCTCCTGGTGTCAGAGTCGCCACATTCACAAGGAGATGCATCTAGATTCACATTCAAGAGCAGAAAATCACGTCCACAGACTGAAAGCTGCTGAGTCCGCTCACCGAGAAGAGAATCAACCGGCCTCCATTTTTACTGCGGTTTATTTTGGAGTTTCGCTCGTTGACGACTCCAAACTGCAGCAACAGCTCCGCCACAATAAAAGAGTTTTTCTTTATGTTTGTGAGCAAAGAAAACTGTATTTTCACAGAGTAACTTTCCACCATTGGAACTTTGTGCAATGATAAAAAACAGATTCTATATCCACCAAAATGTAAATGACTGAATTCAAAATTTACCAGCAAAATATAAAGAGAATTGTAAGTTGTCATTATGCAAAATAGCACTTAGCAGTTTTATGCTGATATATAACAGGAATTAATGGATTATTAAATGAACTGAATAATAATATTTCCATAACGACAGAATCTTATTAGGTTTTTATGAAGCTTGAAAACCTGCTTTTTAGTGCTTTTTACAACAAATGTAATTTTTTGTAAAGAAAATTTGAAATTTGTTGTTTTAGAAAAAAATACTAAATTCTGATCTGCATGAAAAGTTTAAATCAGATTCTCCTGTTTGGCTCATTTCTCCATAGAAGAGATTTTATTTTCACATTATAATGAATGAAATAAAAAGTGACGACCTTTAAAGCTGCTAATTTTGCTGTAACATGGGACAATAATTATCTGGTTTCTCTTTGTTGAGAAAGAACTGAGATTAGTTGTGCGTTTCCGTCCTCCTCCACAGATCTTATCCTGTCGTCCAAACGCTGACAGGAAGAACCTGCAGAGTTGTGATGTTTCCCATCGTGTCGTCACCGGCGAGGTTCAGCGCTCGGCTGCAGCGTCGCAGCAGGAGAACGGGGAGCTGATGGAGGATCAGGGTGTCAGATGAGGAAAGGTGTTGAAACATCCAGAGATTAGCGCCCGGGCTTCATCTCCTAATCCCCCCGTCCTCTCCGGGAGCTCTGAGACAATGACAGGGTTTGGGGAAGTGGCTTAACCTGGTGTGGTGCAGATAATCATCACTTCCTCTGCTGACAGGAAGTCGATCCTGTCCTCGGGACGTTCTCGGCTCACGGTGTGTGTTTTGTAACGTTTGCAGGAGTCGTGACGTCCTCAGGAAGAAACGCTCGGTTCCTCTGGTTCCCGGCTGCAGGAGCGAGGAGGAGGAGAGAGGAGCAAAGAATGAGGGGGAGAAAATAGGGAAGTTAAGAAAAGAAAGGAAGTGAAACTTTCTCTGTTTTCATGTGTGCATGAGGCTGCAGCAGAGAAATCGCTCCCTCGTCTCGATGTGTTCTCGCTGTTCCTTCATGGGGACGACACAGAGGTTTAAAAAGATCCAACCCGAACTCGTAACGTCGTGTTTGGTGAAACATCAGCAGGAGACAAACGATGAATAAAGTCTGGGGTTTATCTGCGACCGGGGGGGGGGGGATCCAATGGGCTTTGTTTCCCAGCTGTAATGAAGGAGGATCCAGAGCGACGGCGGTTCAGGCAGTTCCCTCCGAAATATGCATGAGATGAATATTTCATGTTTCACCAGGAGGGCGGGAAGCGACGCTGAGGGCTTCAGGTGGCAGCGAACGGCTAAATGAGCGTTTTTATCCTTCTTCTTCTTCCTGTCTGATCTTCCTGAGCACATCCACACCCCCGCCCTCCTGCTGTGGGGACACAAGTCGTTCGCTTCGACTTGACGGAGCCGTTCCACCGGCGCCTCCTCGTCTAATCGACCCTGTTCGGCTCCACTTAGTGCAGCCGGATTCAAAGAATCAAGGAGGTCGAACGGCGTTAATTCCTGTAACAGATGAATCAGGTTAGATTTGCTGTTTTGTGTTCTAGATATTAAAGAGAGACAGGAAACAAGAGGGAGAAGCTGATTTCACTCAGGTTCCCAAGTCCAGATATTTTCCAGAGGGCCTGCAAGTGAGAACACAAACTCCTCCAGCCAGCGCTGAAGTAAAGTGTCTGGAGAACGTCAGAGTGAGTCCATGTGAGAAAACAGCAGGAACATGTGTGGAAGCTTCCCAGTGAGCGAGTGGACGTGTTGATGAGGTGCAAATATCTCAGGATGAAGAAGAGGAGCCGTACACCGACGCTGTCTTCAGGCTCCCCCCCGTTCATGTCTTCAGTCGAGTCACAGTCGGATAAAAAGAGTCAGAGGAGGTCAAAGGTCATCACAGTTGTTTCTGGACGGTGCTGTTTTTTGTCCTGACACTTTATCACATTAAAGAGAGACAGGAAACGTACGTCACCGTGAGCTGAGATGTTCTGGGCAGAGGTCAAAGGTCGCCAGTCTTGTTATTTAAAGTAAGAATCGCCTGTCGACTCTCGCAGGTACAGACGGAGAAGAAAGAGGCTGAAAGTTTATCTGTGGCTGATACAGTCGTCAGCTTCATTTGAAGCCACAAGATGAGGTCAGAGGTGAGTTTAACGCAGTCGCTGCAGTGAGGACGGACAAAGCAGCGAGAGCTCAGGGGGACGACCTACACGAAGACAGAGGTCGTCCTTCTTGTAGACGAGGTGTTTTTATCTGAGAAAAGCAGCAGCGGACCCACAGTCCGGTCCTGAGCTGCTGCTGCTGACCTGAATATAAACCACAGCGGAGAGGAAGGACGGAGACGCTCAGGGCGTCACAGATAAATGCTCCTGTGTCTCCGTGTCCTCAGTGACTTTGACTGGAGACAAAAACGCTTTAAATTGGCAGCTAAAGACTCGTGAGTTGTGTTTTAATAGAGGAGAGGATGTAAATATTAAAGAGGACGTCATGAAAAGATGATTTTATTTTCACACATATACTTCGCTGACATTTTACTGTAACCCTCGAATAACGAATCGCTGAAGCAATTAATCAATTCATCCTTTAATCCCTTCAAATACAATTAACTGTCAATTGTCCTTGGCAGAGGCTCAAATTTCAGTTTGTGTTTTTATTTGCAGTATATGGTGTAGCACAGTTAAATACTCTTTATGTTGTATAAATACCTGTGAGTATCATGACCTCTGACGTGCAGCAGTAATCGTGCTGCAGCAGTAGCGTGATAAATGTGACGTTGCCTTATCAGGCAGGAGCCATTAGCGTCTAACTTTAGCTCCGGCTCCACTGCGGCAGAGTCTAAATGTGGAAACACACACAGACTCACATTTTTCCCGTTTGTTTGGACGACATTTCAAAAAATCCCAAACTGTGTCACAGATGCCGGCGGATTTGAGCCGGCGGTGTAAATTCAGCGTTTTTTTTGAAGAAGCGCCTGGTTCCCCTGAAGCGTCACCGCGCCGAGTCTGACTCGGCTCTATTTTAAGCCGGTCGACTGAGATAACCTGTCGGGGGCGGGGGGGGGGAAACCTGCTCCACTGAGACTCAGCTTCAAAATGTTTCTCACTGGTTTGTCTGAATGATGCATCCGGACCAATGATGGCAGAATATTCAGAAGTTTAGCTTCCCTTTGTAGAAAACAATTATAATGTTTTAAGATTCCCCGAATGATCAACAACAGGTTGAACCAAAACAACCTGAATCTGATGTTAATCACTGTTATTGGTTTAATATTAAAGAACTGAATGTACGAGTATCAGGTTCACTTTGTCGCCTGCAGCCAAAAGCCTCCTCAACGTGTCCTGAGATCCAAACACTCTGGATTCAGTTCTGGATCGGGGGAGGAACCGGAAACACGTCGTCCATTTTATTTACAGTTTTGTACGTGTCCTCACTTCAGAAAACACACATTTAAAATGTCCCAACAAGGGCTGAGACATTTTCTGATTAGGTTTTCGTCTCTGAGATGTCTCCTCGTCCATGCGACGGCTCGGAGGACGAGCTGCTGCTCACGATGCTTCTGTAAATAAAAAGCCTCTCGCTGCCAAACGAGTGCTGGATGTGTGGGAGACTAATGGTTTACAATTAGCTGAATGGCATGTGGGCCGCCTGTCAGCACTATCGCCTGTGAGTGGCACTTTGGGACATCTGGGTCAAGCCCGCCTCCTCTGGACATGCCCCCCCCCTTGTTTGCATGCGTTGGCTTCACTTCAGGTTAATTTCACAGGGAAGTATCTCTTGAAGAGTAAAGACTGAGGAAAGAAGCACATCTGTTTTCTAATAGGATGCGTCGATCTAAACCTGGTTGAACAGAATAAGAAAGATTAGACTTAATCTTCAAGTATATTTGGTCATTTTAACTAAAACAGTCTCTTAAAACTTGAATACCACATTTAAATTCACTTATTTTGATCTGCACCAAATTTCATGCATCCACAAGCATCCGTCCCTTAAATTTAGATTTTTTTCTCATCAAGGTCCATTAATTATTTTGGAGAAATCTTCAAAAATGTTGAAAAGATCAAATCCCACTATGTCAAAGAGAAAAATCCTGGATCTGCACGAGAGTTGAATGTGTTCTCTCCCAAAGAATTTAATGAAAATGCCTAAAATGTAAAAAAAATGTCTCGTTATGTTAAAGAAAATGGAAAAAACCCTCCTTGGATCTGCCTCCTTCCTCCGTGATCTACACACAATGTTAGTGGCTTCTCCCCCGACAGCACATCCTTCCTACAAGTTACGTGGGAATCCGTTGTTTTTCTGTAATCCTGCTAATTAAGAAACAAACAAAGAAACGCAGAACAAAACAAAACCTCCTTGACCGAGTTACGTTTTTCTCTGCTCCTCTCTGGAGCCGCCGATTGTTAGCAACACATTTTCCACCACATACAATGAAATGAGTTATTATATTATTATGTTCCAGTTATTATATCAACAATAGTGAACAGCATCATGTACCTTCTCCACTGAGGAGCCCTGTGGGACGTCTCGGTGTAAGAGGGCATCGCATATTCTTATATTGGTTTAATAGTCGGTGAAATCAAAGTTTACCAGCTTCGTATTTGGGGTTTTTCTTGGCCCCCCCCGTGGAATCAAAGAATTCCGTGTCACGGGATTTACAAACTTTGGCCCCGTGGCTCAGAGAAGCAGAGACAACAGAGAGTTTTGGATTTGATGAGTGTAAATCCGTCCGCTCTCGGCCCCGTGAGCCGCCGCTCTGTCAGGAATCGCCGCTAATTACCGGCAAGGTAAATCCCCCCCCCCCCCCCCCCCTGCAGAAAAACAGCTTAAATCAATTAGCCCACACTCCGGACGGCTGGGCTCGAGCCTCGCCGCCTTTCTCACGATCCTGAGGAACTGTGGGAAGCCGGGCTGATCGTCTGCTCTCCCCCCCCCGAGGCTTCTCTCCCCCACGCCTCCTCTCCTCCTCCTCTCCTCCCTCCTCCTCTCCTCCCTCCTCCCTCCACCATCACCAGCTCCAATCTGCCAATACCAAACACTAAACCAAGCTGCTGTTTTACAGTGAAATAACAATAAACCGGTGGAACACATCAGGTGGAAAACCCACTTTGTCTCTTTACGCCCCGTGACCCTCTTCCCCCCCCCCCCAGGACTTGGCAGCTTCTCCTCAGGATTTAGTGACTTTTCAGGCTCAGTAACTTAATTCCTCCGCAGTGACGAACAGGGTCGGACCATAATGTTGGTTTGATAATAAATCAGGAGGATATTAACACTGGGTTTCAGCCAAGTCGCCCCCCCCCCCCCCCCCGGCTGGTGACGGACGAGCTTCCCTGACACCAGCTTCATAAAAAGCAGTTAGCAAAACCTTTAAAGAGAATTTATCCTCTTTACACAGTCTTTTAATTTATCTGACCAATTATGTGTTTGGCCAAGTTATTCTGTCCGGTGGAGATTTAATCTTCGGCCGCTGGCATCACTGCCCATTGATTATGTAAATGTGTGTGTTTCCCCCCCATGTCCCAGACTTGACTCAATACATGAAATACTGTTTAAAACACGTTGTATTAGTATTGTTAGTGTAGAAATACCACTAACTATACTGGTCATGTTGGCAGAGATTTGGCCGCCACAGCTCATTTGGATAATACTGTAATTTAACGATTGTAGTTTTAATTTTGCATCGTGATGATTCAATCATCTCGCTGCTGGTTTTTACAAATATTCTGTTGATTTCAAACATATTCCTGCGGAGCATTCGTTGTCCTGTTCTCTTTAAATCAAAGTTCAGGGTCGGTTTTACGTCTGCCTCCAGATTTAGACCCAGTTCCTCTCCACTCAGCAGCCGAAACTGCTCGGTTCTTATATCAGAGATTAAAGTTTGCTGATCCCTGCGGAGGAAAGAGCTGTGGCAGCAGCAGCAGGGAACAGAAACTATTATAGTGGGACACAAATAGAATATGAAATAAGCAGGAAAACTATCGGAGGCTCATGTAAACACATTCTGCTGAGACTCTCAGTATGTGGAGGCAGAGCCGCTAATATTTATGGATTTACCTGCAGATGTTCTCACTCAGCTCTGCCTTTCCTGAACAAATGAGCAGTGAAGGAGAAACATAATGCTCAAGGGCACGTTGGCAGGAAGAGAGCGCTCTGTGTATTTGCTTATTAGTCGACCTCGACCTAATCCTAGAACTGCTGGAATGGCACCGACCTTGTTCGCACTGATTTTAAAGCACAAACCCTCGTTAACCATCGATTTCAGGAGGGAGAGTGAACCAATCGGCAGCCGGCACCTTCAAATGAATTTAAATGAGCGACCAGTCACAGATGAGGAAGCTTGGGGGGGGTTCAGATAGTTTCTTGCAGGTTTTAGATGAAGATGCATCCGGCGTCTCCGCTGCATGAAGATTGTTGTCGCTGGAGGAATTTTAATTTACTTATCCATCATTCTGCTGCACGCTGGGTTTCAGCTCGGGTGGAATGTTGTCACGACTTCATCGGATATTTGGAAAAGGGCGAAGGGTCATCGACCTGAAACCTAAACGCTCAGATTCAGAAGATAAAACCTTTACATTACCAAAAATGTATAAGGAATATGATATGATTAAGGGTTTGTTGTGTTTGTCACCTGATCCCAACTCAGCTGCTTGTGGAGTTTGTATTTATAGGACCTTTAAAAACAATCAATACAAAGTGCTTCACAAACATTAATATAAAAAAACACATCATTTAAAATCAAGGTGACACATGAAACAGTTGGACGTGATAGTAAAAGCATCAAAGAGACATAAAAGTAAAAGATAAAAACAATTATATTAACTCTAGTCAGTAAAAGTAAGAATTAGCATAATTTAATAAACTCCTCTTGTTCCTTAACGTGTTAGACGACGCTCTTCACTTCCGTCAAATCAGGAAATAACTTTACTTTTTTCTTTGGAAACTGTTTTTATTCATTGAGCAGGTACAAGAACACAGAAAGAATATTTTAGTTTTTAACTTAATTTTACATAAACCCCCACCCCAAAGTTTAAGATAAACATATAATACATATGTAAATAGTTCAATCATTTATTAAAAAAAGAATAAGATAATAAACTCTTCCTTTTTACACATAACCAGGTCAGTGATAAACTAAAGGAACGGGTAAAGTTCTAAATCAAATTTTTGTTATCATATGAGGAATTCACTTTTTAAAGAATGACGACTGTGGCTCAGGAGGTAGAGCGGGTCGGCCACTAACTCGACAGTCGGTGGTTAGATGTGACCCAATGACCTTAATAAGACATTTATGTTGGTGCTGATATTCATCATATTCCACATTGTGATGAGGATGTTGAACACTGTGGTTTCAATGTGTCTACGCTCTCTGACGACGTAGTGAGACGGTAGACGAGTGTAAATCCAAACACACGAGTGCGATGCTCCTGCTGTTTGAGTATGTGTTGGGTTTGAGTCTCTCCCTCCAGGCAGGACGGCCTGTGTTGTCTCCCCGTGAACTCTCCTGCTCCAGAGCTGCTGCAGAGAAACACTTTGCTCAGAGGATGTTTACAGACGTCCTGGCTGGAAGCTCATTTTCACCCCTCGTGCAAAATAAAGACAAGACGTGTTTCTGCTATTCTCGTATTTGACTGCACGTTTTTTCCAGAGCGTGTCTTCACCCCTCGGGGCAGAAAGAGTGAATCCTTCGTACAGACAGACAGACAGACAGACAGCGTGGGAGGACAGCGAGGGGAGCGAGGGGAGCAGGGGAGCAGGGGAGCAGGGATGTGGGCGGTGGGTTTTACCAGTCTGGGGGTCCCGTCTGCAGGGAGAAGGAATTGTTAGCTATCTATCCAGCAGAGCCCCTGGCATGTTCTATCTATGGCAACACAACAGACACTTCAGACATCCAGGTTGATCCTTTCTCCTCGCCTCAGAGGCTGCTGTGGGAAGAGGAGGAGGAGGAGGAGGAGGAGGAGGAGGAGGAGGAGGAGGAGGAGCCTGTGTCCCTCCAAAGAACCATAAATATCCAATAGGTGGGCAGCTCGGAGAGAATCAGCCACCAAGAAGGAAAATAACATGTTTCTTAGTTCTCCTCGCTCCTTCGGTCTCTGAGAGTCTGAAGCTTCATGTGTTTGTTCCATGTTTCATGTGATCTGTTAGTTTTGGTTCCACATTGTAATTTAGGGAGTAAAGAGGAGGTGGTGAAGACTGCAACAGCTTCTTCTTCTTCTTCTTCTTCTTCTTCTTCTTCTTCTTCTTCTTCCTCCTCTTCTTCTTCTACTGTTTAATTCTGTCTCTACTTCCTGTGATTGGTCCAAAAGTCCAAACTATCCAACAAAGTGTTTCCACTTTGCAAACCAACAGAACCTGGTTCAGTTTGATCCAGACCCAGAACACCTCTTCTGCTCTGAGGAACCTTTCACACCTGATGTTCAGCTTCAGACTGAACTGGAGACTCTGCTCTTCACAGTATCAAACCCTGTACTTCTTCCTGCTCCTCAGATCTGTGACATCATTCCACTTCTGCCGTTTCCACAGATTATTGTTCCCCACGTTCTGGAGACGCCGTTTCTGTATTAATGCGCCACACGTGTTTGTTTATTCATGGAGACAAATCATTTGCACCCCTCGAGACTTGAAGTGAGCTCTCGGTGTCGTCCCTCCTCTCGGTCCAGCCTCAGCAGCTGTGCACACAGAGAACAACGCTCAGCCGGCCAAATCCATCCTGCCCTAATTAATGAGAGAATCAGGCAGAGTACCTGAGTGTTGGCTCAGTAAACAGCTGCTGCTGCTCCTCAGCCCGTCGGCAGCGAGAGGCAGAATATTACACGGCCGACAAAGTGGATAATTAAGACAGAAAATGTTCCTGCGTGAGTTTCTCAAGTGGAAGCAGCATCTTCGTACATCGAGGTGAAAGTCAGAGACGTAAGTGAATGTGGGTGAAGGACAGGAACAGGACTTTCATCTAAATATGTTCATGGAAAAATCTTGGGGCATTTTTTGTATCCACCTGAGTGAACAAACCATTTTTACCCATTATAAAATCGCATCAAAACTCTTCCCTTGCATTTGAATCTTATTTTTCATATTTCATAACTGCACTGGTTCACCTACAGCTCATATTTTAACAATTTTAACAGCTGTTAATATGCTGAAGTTCAGGTACGTGTGAGTTACGCTGCGTCAGCAGCAGTTACTGTAACGGAGGCTTTAAATGCTGCACGTGGACTCGTGTGATTTCTCGTCGTCTCGTGGAGCGAACTTCCTCTTCCTTCATCGCGCACAGTGAAAGCTGATTGGACAGAACGACAGGGGAACGTGTCAGACTGACGGACGGACGCAGAGACAGAATAAGGTCAGGACAGGTGGAGCCGGCGTCGCTCGGATCAAACCTCAGACACATGGTGGTTTCGGTGCAGAGCTGAAGGAGGTGAGTGGTGTATTGAGGCCAGGAAGTGGACAGGAGGAGCTAATGAGGAAGAATGTTTTCTACACCGGGATCGTAACGTGGAGATAAACTGACATTTTGTCCTGTCAGAGTCAGAGAAAGTCGTCAGGAGCAGCTGCTGGGAGTTTAAACCGCCTGTTTGGATGTGTCTGTCCAGAATCCAGATGCAGCAACACGACGAACCTCATGTAAAATGATCATTAAGTGAAAACAGATTCATTCTATAAGGTGAATCGTGGCATTTATCAAGTCAGGCTCCACCCCCTGCTCCTCCAAATATGGGCTATATAGTGAGTTCACCAATAGGGGACTAATTGTTTCCCACAATGCATCAGGACAAGTAGTGTACAACCGATGGCCCCTAACCGGGCAAAGTTGAGGCATCGACAGAACTTCAAATCAAGCTTTATTTCCATAAGTCCCGTCTGGCACCGGCTTTCATATGTCACTGGGTTGTCTACGAGCATTTTGGGTTGTACATTAAATAAAAATCCAAAATGATCACATAAGATCCTGTGTTTTGAATCTCTACAAGAACAGAAATCACAGCCACCCCCCCGTCCCCCCTTCATCCAGTTTCCTTTCATCACTTTTCTCTCTCTCTCTCTCTCTCTCTCTCTCTCTCTCTCTCTCTCTCTCTCTCCCCCCCCCCCCCCCCCCTCTCTCTCTCTCTCTCTCTCTCTCTCTCTCTCTCTCTCTCTCTCTCTCCCCCCCTCGCTCTCTCTCTCTCTATCTCTTCCAGCCAACTCTGCCAACACTCATGCAGATCTGAGCTTTGACAGATGGTCGCGAGTGAAAAGTGTTTACTTGCACACGGCTCCGAACAAAACGAGCAGATGCCTGCGGAGCCGCTGCTCCCCCCCCCCCCGATCACCACGACACCGAATCCGGCCCGACGGGGGGGGGGTGGTGAAGACACCAGCAGAGGAGACTTGGTGTGTGGGAGACAGGAAGGACTTTTAGTTATTTGTCCTCACACAGTTACAGTTTGTACCAAACTTGATTTCACTTGGTGTCTGTTCATCATCTTTTTCTTTTTGTTTGTTTGAGTGAGATGTTTTTTCAGCCTCCAGGTTTTTACATCTCTCAAGTTTCATGAAAGTTTGATTAAACTAAAATTCAACGCGTGTCGCCCACAGGGGAGGAAAGATGTGTGGACATCGCAGTAAAAACTTAATATTAAGTTTTCTATAAAGTACATGTACTGATGTTTGCTTCATCTCCAAGTACAACTGAGGCTGAAGGAAAAAAGTTACTGTTTAGTTTTTGTTTTGGGAAAAATGGGCTGAAAAGCATTATGATTGACAGCTGAGACTGACGGGTGATTGGTCAAACCTGTGACCTCGACACTACGGCTCCACCCACGTTTACTCCAGCACAGACTCTACTAAAGTGACGTCAAACACACAAGATGGCGGCAGGTGCATCCGTTATACTGAAGACCTGAAAACAATCAGCTTCCACGACGTCGATGTTAACGACACAAAACCACGAGTTCAGTTTATCTGTGGTTCGTCTGCATGGAGGAGAGGATGTAACCCAACGCTCACCTTCCCTCCCTGGTTCCATCTTTAATTCTTCACTTTAACGGCACACACCCTCACTAACGACCATGTGCCCGGCTCCCAGAATCCTTTGCTGCGGTGATCCTCACCAGTTCCTCTCTGTAATCATGTTGATTGGCAGCCGCAGCCCGGCCTTTGATTAATGCTACGAATCCTCATTAGTGATGCAGGAGTTACACGTTCAAACGCAAACATTCAAATTCAATCGTGTTTGGAATATGACCCGACAATCCCATCACACGCACAGACACACACACACACACACACACACACACACGCGCACACACACACGCACAGACACACACACACACACACACACACACACGCGCACACACACACGCACAGACACACACACACACACACACACACACGCGCGCACGCACGCACACACACACACACACACACACACACGCAACCCAATTACTCCAATGTGAATGTTGGTGTGCGACTCAGCAAAGAAGTGGCTTTAATGAACCTCTAAAAATAGACCTGATTTTTGGTTGGCGTGGGGGGGGGGGTTAATCTGCTCCTGAGAGGAGCGAGATCAGAACGTCCTTGAGAAAATGTCCACATCTCCAAGGTCTTGAAAATGCTCGTGTGTGGAGAATAGATGATTGTGTCTCTTCTGCTCAGTTATCAATACTTTGCCAAGACGTTTAATCACCAACGAGAAAATCTGCTCCACGATTTGAAATAGTTTCATTGTGAGATGCTCCAGTTTCTCTTCGTTATCTAGTTCTGTGTGTAAACTCGACGCCACAATGATAATTATCATGAACTCAAATTAGCTTTTCAAAAGCACGAGCGCGTGGATTTCTCTCTGCTGTTGTTTGCACCTAGTGGCGATTCAATTCCCTCCGCTCGCCTAATTTGCCGACTTTGTGCATAATATTCATTAGCAGCCGTAAATATCTTCTTCCTGAATATTCATGACTGCAGGGAGAACACGAGAGAAGAAAGACGAGACAAAACATGGCCGACGTCGTCATTGTCTAAGTCTGTTTTCCCCTGGAAATACAGAGCTGGAGTTTTTTCTTCTGCACGATTCACTCGGCTCTGCAACGTGTGAGAGACGAGACGATCTGGGTCGACAGAGATTTGCTTTATTTGATGATTTATTTGTCATCAATCATAATTTGGATAATTGACCTCTGATCATCTTCTATCTGCACAACCGCAGATGTGAGAAAACACGTTACACAAACAAGCAAATGATGAAATTAAGTTTGATAATATCACTATTATATATCAAACTCTTGTTTTAGCCATGATAATTGTGTCGTGAAGTCGTGATATCGTGACAGCAACAGAATAAAGATGGATGACGTGAAGCAAGAGACCAGGATCGATTGATAACGTAACAAAGTGAGTGATCATACATGTAATTTACTATAAAAGAGGATAAAGTGTTAAGTTACTCTTTAAAAACAACTGTGGTTCATGAAGGAACAAGACGCTGGAAGATAATGTCTAATATTCTGTATCGATCCTACGATGAAAGTGTCTTTGGGAATCGATCCACCGTCACTTCCCGGATCTCTGCTGCAGAAACCTCCCCTCGCTCCTCACTTCAGATTGTTAACTATCGAACATCTTCTGTTCATGTGTCTGAAAGTGTTCGAACACACGTTCCCGCCTCGCTCTGAGCGGCTCACTGTGTTTTTACCAACTGACGAGGCCGAGTCGGTCTGCTGGAGTCGTCTGTAAACACCGAGCAGCTGAGTGGTTGTTAACAGGTCTCGTATCATTTCGCCGCCGTCGTCAATTAACGGAGCGGAAAGTGCTGAGCGCAGGTCTGGAGGAGCGAGATATCAGAAAAACAACAGTGTGTAATGAGAACCCTCTCCACGGGGCCGCCAGCCAATCAGGGGGCTCCCTGGGCGGATATCAAAACGATGTCAAGCAGGCTCGTTCTCCACGAGAGGCTGAGCGGCTCCATAACTCACCTGGTTCCATGATGACACGGATCCAGTTCTCTGCATCAGACCAGTCGACACACTCACATCCACACGAGCAACCTGACGACATTCTGGAGAAATAGTTTTATTTACCTACTGCTTTATTTTTTGTTTTATAACAGTGTTTGCACTGGAAGATAAAACTGTTATTTTCAGAACCTGACTGGATTTTTGGGGGCGATGCCGATGTTGATATATCAGCTGATACAGTGAATTAGTGAGAAATGAACGTGTGTGCGTTGCTGTGAATGACGAGGGAGCCGCTCTGTCACTGTGTACGATCATATTGAGCTCGTGCTCCAGGACCTAATCGCTCAGTAAATAGCGTGAAGCCAAACTCGGCAGCTGGAACGTCTGCCGCTGATCAACAGGGCGAACAAACGCGACAGTCAGAACAACATCTACATTTTTTAATTCAATTTGAAATAGTGATGAAACTCTATAGTTATGACACATTTTAGGCCCCATGACTTGACATCTTCCAAATTTCAACCCATTTCCCATCTCTCGTGGTGACTAGTACCATGACAACCATGTTACTTGTAAAATTCAAGTTTTTTACATTTCTGACTTTGTTTTGGCTCCTCTCAGTTTTCATCACTTTTCAAATCTAAACTTTTGCCAAATTGAACAGTGTGAACTTCATTTTGATGAATCTGCTCCCACACATCGAAACGTGTTCTCTGATTTGTTTTTATGTTTATTTTTATGTGGCTGACGTGACTAAAAACCCTCCATGTAGCATCTTTTGTGGAATTAGCTTTGGGACGTCGACCTTCTTCTACAACGCTGCTTTCTCTCCTCCACCTCCTCGAAATCCTCTCCTCCATCTCATGAACTCTCCTCCTCCTCCTCCTCCTCCTCCTCATCCTCCTCCTCCTCATCCTTCCTCGTCTCACATGCAGCATCCTGATAGTTTTACCATCAGACGGGTTTTAAAAAAATAATAAACCTTATTCCTTAACGGAGCGAGCGACACAAACACTGAATCGTTCCATAAAGCATTTTAAAGTCGTGGGGGTAGAATAAGGAAGGTTTGAAATAGTGCGACCGCCGGGGGGGGGGGGGGGGGTTCATCTCATCTGGTGCTGTTATTTTGGTTCTGACTCCATTTTGTTCCTCTGTCAACACAATGTGTTGTTTTCATTTCAGCGGCTCTTGTTTTAATGTAAATACGGAGTTTACAAATCTAGTGATGCTAATTTCTGAAGTGCTCCGAGCTCATGGATTTTCAATGAATCAATAACGGATTCATTTCGTCGTTTTGGGGTTTGACCCTCTACACTTTTCAATATTTTTCAGTCAACCATTTATTAAAGAATAAAGAACATTTGAAGACATCACCTTTGGGACAATGGAAATTGGTTCCTCCTCCAGCGAATCCGGGTTAGAACCGAGCCTCGGACTGAAAACTACAACAAACGTGCTATGAAACTAAAATCAGGAGCTAAAAGATGTTTGTCATGTGACAGTATCCCTGGCGTCGTACTATGGAATATGATTTAAAAAGCTATAGATTAATATAGGTAACGTCACCATCCCTGTTCTTAACACAGCCCTGTGGGGGAGCTGAACCAGGGTCAGTGCTGTGATACAGACATTCAGCTCCACTAATGGACCAGTCACAACTGTCAAGCAGACATGATGTGGCCCTCAGGCTCTATCGTCCCCAGATGTCTGGGTGTCGTCTCAGCCTCCGAGCTGTGGATCCTCCAGCGGCTGACAGCAGCAGCAGGAGTCAGCAGCACGGAGGAGGAGGAGGAGCTCGGGTTCTGAACCTTTCAGACTCAGGGAACCAGGACGGAGAACCTGGATTGATCGAGTGAACTGTCAAGAGTAATAACTTCCAGTTGAGTAAATCCTATAAGGAGAAACGGGCTGTGACCCAGAAAGGATGTGGAAATGGCCCCTGACCCAGACAACAAACCGCTGACACTGTTGTGTTGTTGTTGTTGTTGTTGTTGTTGAGCAGCTTCTTGTTCTGCACCTGCAGTGAGGCCCTGACCCCCCCCCCCCCCCCTGCTCCTGAACGTCTCCAGACACTCAGGTGGAAGAGCCCTGATCATTTATTGATGGCCCAGCGGCCCAGCATCCTGTTCGGTGGCGTGTGCGTGAGCCTCTGTGGTCATTGTCTGGAAAAACATGCAGAAAGTGGAAGGTGGAGTGATGGGGCTCGTCACGTTGTCAAAACAAGGTCACGTGATCGCAGCTCGTCACGCACGCCGGCGAGGAGTCGGTAGCAGCCGGGCCGCACGGAGATGAGTGATTCATCTGCCGAGAGGGAAACAGGCGGCTAATGGAGCTGGATGTGCAGCTGCAGAGGACGGAGGGAGGAGGGGAGGTGAAGACAGGAAGCTGAAGCAGAGACTCCCACTTCAGGCTCTGAGGCCAACTGACCAGACAGCTGACGTACAGGCTTTTGTCCTTGAGTGTGTCTGTTGGTGTGAAGCTATTGAGACAAATGGAGCTGCTGCTTGTCTGCACACACACACAACATGTTTCCTACATGTGTCCACAAACCCACCGAACAACGTGAACTACACACAACAGGCTCAGATACGACAAATCCATAAATTGATTTGTCCCTTGTTTTCTGGTTTCCAGCCACTGTGCTGAGAGAGATCATCAGGTGCCGTGACAAATGATCACTTGGTCCAGATAAAGGAAATGTATTTTATTTAGTTGAGCATCTATGGTGGCGCTAAACTAAAAATAAATGTAAATACACAAAAATAAATGTTTCTCAAAGATGATTTCTGTCATTTTAGGTTATTATTGATCGATGATGTTCAAGCGTTTTCAGTAATTCAGTGATTACACTTCCCAGTTGTTGATTTACTGATGGGATGCAGGTGGAGCGCGGCATGGAACTAAACCAGTGGTGGTTTAGACATCTAGTCATTTAAAATCAATGTTTTATTTCTGGTTCCCAAACGTTCAATCAATCCAAAAATATAAGAGCATCTTTTTCCTGAATGCATTACTTTACCTTTACCCCTAACCCTGAATCAGTTACAGATCCTGTGCTGAACGTTTGTCGGAGCTTCAGCAGAGTTAACGGTGCAAACTACCTGATAACTGTGGATCTGTCGTCTGAGGCAACAATGAACTCATCCCATAAACGTGACAACACTGATCACTCTGCCAACACGACTGGAAACACACAGTGAATCTGTTCTGTTGGTTTTTGCGCTGAGAAGTTGTCGGATTAGAAACCCTTGTTTTCTCTCTTCTTTCCACTGCAGCGAGGTCACGGGTTCAAATCCCTGCACAGCTGATAAACTCCAGGTGAGGAAAATGAATGAAGTAAAACCTTTGTCTCTCTCTGTAAAATTCTCATTATTGGTTTTCGGCACCTGGGCTTCGTGCTGATTGTGGCTGTGCATATTTGCCTGAATATGCAGCTGACCAGTGGAGAAATAATGGGCCACGGTGTACTGGCAGCATTTCCAGGCCATGAGGTTGGCAGTGATGCAGCAAGCGGAGGAAACCGGCTGGTGACTGAAGCTCGGAATGAGTTTGGCCGACGGAGACGGCTTTTGAAAGGTGAAACAAAGTAGGTTATCATGAAAAGTGTGAGCAGTTCGTTCCAAAATTCTAAACCAAATTAGATTTGGATGATAAAAGTCGTCGGGGAAAAGAAAAGTTTGACAAACTGCTCAAGTAAATGTTTAAAGACTCAGTGATCAGTGTAAAGTCGTCCAGTGTAGCTCTGACTGCCCCGGGCTGTTTAGTGCTTTGGCCTCTGAGGAACAAAACGGTTTATTGTCCTCTGGAAGTAAATGAGCTCTGAGTCAAAGAAAGCTGGTTCGACAGGAGATGAAGTTACATGAAGAGGTGACAGGTTTTTTCTAACTCGGGGTTGGGCAGCTGTAATGTTTTGTAGTTTCTTTATTTTTCCCACCAAGAGAAGTGTTGTGTGGAAGAGCCGGAGGCAATGACATCTGACCTCGGGCGAGAGGCGATGTCACTGGGTCCGGATTCAGAGGCCACATCCCTCGGAGGCTGCATCTGAAGGCCGACTGTGGCCTCATAAGACAAATGCATCCTTCCATCTGAGCAATGAAGGATCCAACGGGTCGATGGAACGAGGAAACTTCGCAGGAACCTTTCCACTGCAGGGACGTTCCTTGGGAAAATATATAAGAGTCGCTGCTTGGGGCTCGTACTTCACAAAAAGCAGAGGAACCAGTGTGTTGAGGTTCGGTGTCAGGACCAGGAGCCTCGCTGCATTTCTTCAATGCACAATCAGGCACTAACAAGTTCACTGAGGACACGAGCTACCGTGAGATCTCAGACTTGCTCGGACACATGAGCCAACGATCCTTATTTAATGTAGCGCCTGCAGGCTCGTCTCGTAGCAACACTGAACCACAATGTGCCAAAACAGCTGAGCTGAAGTTCTGCTGTATCACATTGCATCATCGTCAGATCCAAACACCCGAGGCAGACGCTGGTGTGAAGTTGATGCTGAGGAGCAGATCTCTAAACCCTCCGACGATAATTGGATCACTTCCACCATGTTGTCAAACTTTGAGTCGCTTGGCAACGAGGAAGATGAAGCACACCTTGATGTGAGCGCGAGGAACAAAGCTGCCGTCAGATCACAACCACACAAGTCAGAAGAGGAGAAGAGAGGGGAGGAAGAGGAGGATGAGGATGAAGAAAGAGAAGAAGAATTCCCCTCCTGATCTTTTTAATCTCCATCATGTTTCCTCTGATCCGGCACCAGGTGTTCAAGCTGCTCCATCGTCAGACCCTCTCTCTCTCTACCTTTGTCTTCTCTGTCTCCTTCAATCTCACTCAGGCTCGCTCGCCCACCCCCTGTCACGCACACACACACACACACACACACACACACACACACACACACACACACACCTGCATACACATTCATACATAAAACCTGGAGACACAGAATAACTCCATAAATAAAGTGTATAAATTAAGAATACAGTTTGTGCAAATTGACACAAACACTTACGCAAAAATAATGATGCAAATAAACAAAAAGGACAAATACACACACTTGCACAGACACACACACACACACACACACACACACACACACACACACACACACACACACACAAACACTCACACACTCACACTCACACACATGCAGGTGGGCTGCAGCACGTCTCCCACCCTGTAATTAAATTCTGTGTCTCCCACCTGTGTTACAGAAGCTGATCTGACTCAAGGTAATTACAGGGCTGCAGTGGAACAACACAACACACACACACACACACACACACACACACACACACACACACTAACATACCACCTAACCCTATTACGACACCACAAAAGAGGGAACACACACTTGTACAGATGCAGACACACACCTGCGACAGAGCAACACGACACACACACACACACACACACACACACACACACACACACAGACACACACAGCTAAATGAAAACAACAGGGGACTTACATCACACTGCTCTTTGTTTTCCATCACTGCTTCACTGTGAACCTGCTGCTCTGTAGATTGTGAATGCGTATCGATTTCATCAAATCCAGATTCAACGTATACACAAACACTTCAATATAAACGTGGGAATAATACGAACGTTTGAGGATTCACAATTTAAAGAACATGAAAATATTCAGGATTCTGTCATATTTCTGCTTCAAAGAGTTCCGATGACACTCGGGCTCATTTCAGGGATCCAGCCTGTTTTAAATCAAGCTGAGACTAAAGTCATCAGCAGCTCTGTGGTTGTGGGCGAAATGGGATCAGAGCAAAGTGTCGGGAGTCAAATCGTTTGTCCGGAATCATCAGACGATCAATGTGTCGAGCTTTGTTCCCTGAGACAGAGAGAAAAACATCTTAGTCACAGACAGAGATTCAGTTTAATTAAGAATCCAATTAGCAGCAGCACTATCGAGAGAAGGCTGTGTCGTCGTGGCCTCGACCAGCAGCAGCTTCTAAACACCGGCATTTCACAAAGTCCTGATTTATAGCAGTGACAGATTTAAGGAGACGAACAGGAGAGAGAGAGGATGATGCTGCAGCGGCGTATAAACATGTCGGTGGGGATATTCACGTCTGGGGGGGGGGGGCAGCTGTGTGCACGTGCTGGAGGATGTTATGGACGTACGAGAACATGTCGTATCCACAACAGAGGCTGAACGACAGATACGAGATAGTATACGTGCTTGATGTGACGTGCATCCCAGGCAAATGCAGGTCTGGCTTCCTGTGAGGACGGCAAACACTTTATGGATCTTTTACTATACCAGCGGAACAGGATCTCCCCCGGTGCTGCCGGTGGAGAGAAGGAGGGAGAGAGTATATACACAATAAACACACGATGGAGACATCACTATGTTATTATGAAGCCGTGGTAGGAAAGATTAGACTCTCAAAGACGACCAAGGAGTCCTGACTGTCATGAACTCTGCTCCACCGTCACCTCAACCCTACGAAACATCTATGGAGGCACTTGAAGATTCGAGGAGTTCTGTGATGCCACAAGAAGCGAAGCACTGTGTGTGTGTGTGTGTGTGTGTGTGTGTGTGTGTGTGTCTGTGTGTGTGTGTCTGTGTGTGTGTGTGTGATGAGCATCATGGGAGTTGTCAGATGAGGGGTTCAGTTATTCCTTAATGAATTAAATCACCGAGATTGGAGCGTACATCAGAACCGAGCACCACACTCATCCGCGGCCTCCCGCTCCTCCTCCGCCTGTTTGCACTGTCACACGCCGAGCCAAGAAATGGTGGAGGATTTATGTTTGGGAACCGGTGGCCGACAGGAGCTCGTTGCTCCGCGGCGGCAGATTCAGCTTCGGCTGTGGAGCCAAGAGGCCGAACGTCTCCACAGCCGAGACTAATCTCTTCATTTACTGCGCCGCTCACACTCATTTGCTTCCACTCTCCCTCCCTCTCTCTCTCTCGCTCGCTCTCAGCAGTGAGTGTAAGACGGTTTTCAGCGTCACGCGGTGGCATTTTTCCCAAACACATTCATGAGAAGATGCAAACCGTCGTCTGCTCGGGTCAGTTCCACGTTATACGACTATTCTTCTGGGGGGTTTTATTTCAGCAAGCACTGCGGTGGTGGAGGCTTATTCTCGCTCGGATGCAACTGCCAATATGACACGTACAATTTGTGACTCTTGCTGGAGCCTCTCAATAGCATCTTAAAAAAGGGCTGAAAGAGCCAAACTTTCCAAACTGCCTCTCTCAGCAACAGTAACTCACTGTGACTCTCAGCGAATACACGACGCTCTGACCTGCTGAAGACTTAGATCTAAAGAAAATTGATTTAAAAAGCGAGCACTTGACACTTGATCTGGATTTAGAACCGGTTTCCTTTCAGACCTGCTCTTTACAAAGGCAAACTCGTTCTCTTCAGCTCTGTGAGACTTGTATACCTGCAATTTACACTCGGATATTAGATAAGCTTTTCCTTAAAGACCCAAACTGAGAGAGAAGCAGCTGTGACATGATTCTAAAGCTGTGTTTATTCTCAGGAATATATTCTGTCATTTTGACTCATGTGTTATGAGAGGGTCTCATCATCGTCCATTAATCACACCACATAGAAGTGAAGCCTCACGACGCTGCCACTCAGCTCCAGACCGACATCGTACGTTTTCGTCAGAGTGAGGACGTCAACATGGTTAAAACAACAGTCAAACGTGAAATGTCTATTTCAATATCTTTATTTAAAAAACTTAAAATAGAAAACATGCAGGACATCTTAGTGTTTATATGTTATCAGGACAGAAGTTGTCCAAGAGAGGAGACACGTGAAGGTCTTCAACCTTTTCCACTTGTAAACCTGATGCCTGGTTCTGTCCTTTCTTATAGACTCTATATGCAGAGTAGGGATACCTGAGGGGGGGGGGGGGGGGGGGGGGCCCTCTGAGGTAAACTCCTGGGAAATAATTGGGGTGAGGGAGGCTGTGGTGTTCAGGGTGGGATGCGGATCAGGGAGGGGTGAGGTTGATATGCTGATGCAGGAAAACGCAGTGCGGTGAAGGAGGGGGGAGGAGGAGGGGGGGGGGGGTAGTTTGAGGGCAGGCTGGGTGGGATTATTAGGAAAATGACTCTGGCAGCAAACCAGGGCTGCGTGGTCCAGGCCTGGGAAAAGAGAAGTGTTTCTCTCTCTGCGAGGACCGATGTGAGGAATCTGCAGAGAGACATTTATAGAGAAGGGGACATTTGAGGTTGGGGACAGTTCGGGTTTGAATCCATTGGGGACCAGTTGCAGGACTTTGCTTTCTGTGTAAAACCAGATATAATAGTAGAGGAATGCACTTAAAGCTGTTTGTGATCCGACATTAAACAAAAACAAAAGTTTTCTCCAGCCTTAAGTTTTCCAACTGGGAACTGAATAAACTAAAGTCAAACTCATGAAGCCTCAGCAGCCGGGACGTTCAGGGGATCACTGATCGGCTGGTTGATTCATTTTGAATTTGAGCTGCTGTTTCCTCAGGTTCGATGTGTTGCCGTGGCTACAGTCAAAGTGTAACCGCACTTGAGACGACTTTCAGACACAGACACACTATGCGCACAATGCGTCGGCCACTTGTGTCGATCCCTCACAGATTCTACTTGTTCCCTCAACCACATGATTTCACTTCCTCTCTTTCAGATTGATTTAATCACTGCTCGGTTGTCTGACCTAATTTGGTCTGGACCCTAAAAAGCAAGTTCGGTACCCGAGCCTCCTCCTCAGTTTCGGAAAAATGAGGAAATGTGAATGTGAGATTGATATTTTTAAAAGATGCCTCGATGTCGTGACCTCATGAAGCTTTTCACACCTTCACCAGAGATGAAGCGAGGGATTGAAGAGGCGATCACAGAAACACGCTCTGAACAAAGGATGAGAGTCGGGTGGATGGAGAGATGCGGTGAGATGAAGGATAAGAGACGAGGGAAGGATGAAGGGAAAGAAAGAGACAACAAGAACCACCTCAGGGAAAGAAACAGTGTCGTCCTCTCTTTGTAGTTCGGGAAACAGGAAAAAGGAGGAGGAGGAGGAAGAGGAGGAGGAGGAGGAAGAGGAGAAGGTGCGCTCGTCTTTTTAAATCCTGTGTTTTTCCCCCTCAGAGTCATGCTTGGAGCCAAACAATGAAAAACCAGGCTCAGCTTGAAGAGAACTCGGGTCGAACTCCTGCGTAATCAAGGCTCATTAAGGAGGTTTCTCTGCGGCAGGAGGAATCGTCTCCTCTCGCCTGAAGCTCTGAAGGTCAGCGAGGTCACAAACACTGCAAAACCAACCACACAACTTTATTCCTCCTCCCTCCCTGTGCTGCAAAATTAAGTTTCAGTTAAAAGTTACCGAGGAGCTGCGTAGGTATCGTCGGCCCTCGGGGGGGAAGAAGAGCGAGCGAAGGTGGGTGGAGAACTCCGAGCGAGTTGACCTGACAGCACAATTACACAGCGTCATAAACCATGAAACTATTTTTCAGGCCGTGTCAGGAGAAAAGTCGACCTGAAACAGGAAGGGGGGGGGGGGGGGTGTTAATCTCGGAGGGTGGCGCACAGTGTAATTTAATAGTTTTTCTCAAATCTTTGTGATCCCGACGACTCGAGGCGTCGTTCTGTTTCAAGTCGGGCTCAGACGCTGGCGAGAGCGAGGGCACGGTAATTCCCTGAGACAGCTGGAGGCCCCCCCCCCCCCCACATTTTCACGCCGTCTAATAATCTGTTAAAACGACTAATTCGGCTGCACTTCAAATGAACCGGTCACAGTCACTGAATCTGGATCTGGGGATTTCTTGTTTTTCACTTGTACGAGGTTCTTTAAAACTCTTGAGTTCAACAAGGGACAGTTAGAGGTTGGGAGATGTTAAAGGACGAGTCCCCGTCCCTGTGTCTCAGCTCGTTTACAGGAAGGAGAGAATTCAAACAAATGGTTTTTCAGCCTCGATTTCATTTCCTTGTTATAATTGTTTGAAAACGACATCTTAGGAATAATTTACGATTGTTTTTTAAATATCTATAAGGGCTCTAACGTCGGGTCTGATTCACATGTGCACAACTTCTGACTGAGCAGCTAACCTGGACTTAAAAAAGACATATATATTATATATATATATATATGTGGAACTTTTAGAACTTTTCCAGGACTGTGGGAACCTAAATCATTTTCCATAAATTTTCCACTTCTTCAGAGCAGTAATCCTCTTTAATTCAGCAGCTGCACACCTGCAGAGCGAGTGTTGATAAGAGGAGCTCGACCCAGAAAGAGACGTCAAGAAGCTGAGAGAAGAAACTGACACGTTTTCTCTTTCTTTAGAAAACTTCTGTTCCTCCTGTTTTAATGAGAAAGTCACTCGCACACAAACATCTGCAATGAAGGAAAAAACACGAGACAGCAGTTCTTATTTTAATGGATCAGTTCGTCCCTTGACGTCTCAATCGTCCCCTGGTGGCTGGCTGCGGTATAGGTCATACATCTGTCCTCCTCCATGTTAATTGAGGGGACATTCACCAGACTAAATTGTCAAAGGTCACGTATTTCTAAAATTTAAATATTTAGATATTATATAATGGGGACAAAATGGGGATTTGAAGTTGACTGAAAACTTCTAAACTTCACGGGAAAGTCTCAAACAAATTGTGCAGAGAGAATATTTAAAAGATAATAATAATAATCCCAGAGAGTTGAACTCAAAGATGCTGGTAACATTTGTTTTTTGCCCCGACAAGAAGAATCTGAGCGTGTAAAGACTCAACATCCACCATGTGACGTAAGGGTTCAGGTTTCCTCCCGCTCACCTTTCTACAGAATCTCTCTCCACACACGCAACTGAGACGCCTCCAGAAACAATAACATCAGGAAACCATGATACTGTCCCCGCGTTAAATGATCCAGAGGAACCTCCTGTCTGATCAGAAGCATTGTTGTGACAGGAGCTGGTGTCACGCCACCGTCG